>NC_136068.1:357283590-357497627 GCF_964261635.1 Lissotriton helveticus
TGTACATAGGATTGTGGGCACAATTCGATATTGGGATAGCTCCCAAACCCAGTAAACACGATTTATATTCCACAAAATTGGTTGAAATTGGGTAGGTGTGCAGGCTAGTCAGATTACATTGGAGTTATTTTATTAGACAGGATTTTGCATTAAAAAATGGTTGCTTGTGCTGTAACAACCAAATACAACCAATAATATTCGCCTCCTTGCTGCAAAGTGGCACAAAATAGCAGAAGGCACAAATTGCACCAAAGAAAAGGGCCCCTTTCCTGTGCAAAACATCTTTTGCCCTGGAAAATAAATGCCGTTCCCAAACTTTGCGCTGCTTTGTGCGACTTAACGTTAACATAACATCTTAATAAATGTGCCCCAATGTTTTTTCAAAAGCGTGAAAGAAAAACCCACTTCAAAAAAGGTTGAGTGAAAAAAAGGATTTCACTAATGCATACATTACAGTGTCTCATGCAGCATTAAGAGTATCCGCTCTTTATGCACAGTTTTATAAATGGCCATGCTGGAACCGTTACTCTCATCATTTAAAAATAAAAGGAAAGGGTTTGATGTTTGCTTCAGCGCAGTTCTTAAATTTCAATCTGCATGCTGAACATATTTTGAGGTGAAATAAATGTGAATATAAGGTAACGTTTTGTTTTCCAAGGTCTGTTGACCTTGACTAGAAAGCCCTTCCAAATGCCAATTCTGTTTGGGGAGGCTGACATTATGGGGGTGCCAGACCCCACCAGCACGCCCCCCCCCCTGCCAGCCATCGTACGTCCCTCAAGGGGGTTAAGGGGTAAAAGGAATAAGGAAAGGGGAGATATTTAAACGAGCACAGACGTTTCAGATTCCTGCAGTTCACAAGCTCACTGCGTGAGAAAGAACTGCGTGGAGTGAAATAAAGAGTACTCTAGCCGTGCCTTTAATTCCGAGATTTCTGTAACGAATTTATTAAATAAGTAGAAGCTGCAGGACTATCCCCCTGAGGATGCAGCTCTATTAACTGCGTGTTCATCTCGTTGTTATCCTCTTTCAACTGTAATTGCTCTTTTTGAGTAGACTGTTGTTACTCCCACGCATCCTTCATCTTCACATTCACACTAATGATTTCAGCACTTCTTGGTTCTGATAGTTTTGTATTCTCAGATGGCTAATTGTTTGTTCCCTGCAAAGCGTAGTTATTTCCTTTGTACTTGCCTATTTCTTTCACACCATGTTTATATCCACGCCTACCCACAAAGATGGAATTCACAACTTAGAAAATGAAAACCTTCTTGCAGCACATACACATTTCTTAAAAGTCATGCGTGTCTATCTTGCCATCAAGACCGTTTCATTTTTAATTATTGTGTGCTGATTTAATTAATATTCATAAGGTCATGCATGACATGCACCTGTGGATGTATGACGGAATATTGAGGAGAAAAATATTGTGTGACAAAAATATTTTTGCAAAAACACTGAGGGCCTAAATATCAAGACACCACTCCATACCAGGGATGACAGTCGCTTGTCACCACTCACCTGCCCTGAGCCTCCCCCATAATCCTTTCTAAATCCCGGGCTGCGGGCTCACCTGTGCCTCTGTGGCTCCAGTGAGTGGAACCATTTTACCACCTTAGACAAGACTGGTTTGTTTGTGTATGCAAGTCCCCGCCCCCCCCCCCCCCCCCCCCACAGATATGCACCTGATCACTCTGAGAGGGGGCTCCAGAACAGCAGAGGCTGCAGACTTCCGGTGCCAGTGTCCCCTGCGAACCCCATTCTCATGAAAGCAGTTTTCATTGCAGATTGATTCGCGTTGGGATGCCTAATGCAGTACTATCTTGATTCAAAATGCTTCTTGGCTTTTTGCCCATCCCAGCCAAAACTGTGAACATGCAAATCTCCACATCCAGGGTGCCTATGCTGGTACTTGATTTGTTATCCAGCTCTGTGCACCAGTTCCACAGTTCTGGTTTGTGTTCTCTGCTCGGCTGTCCAGTGAACTTTAGTCATCTTTAACCCCTTGGCCGTGGCGGTAATTCTGCCGCGGTGCTAGGGGGCAGGGGGGGCCGCGCGGCGCCACCATGCTCGTGACGGAACCACTCCGTCACGAGCCGCAGTGGCGCTGTGCTTGTGACGGAATGGTTCCGTCACGGCCCGCCCGTTCAATGGAACGCTCAGCACAGGCGCGGAATCAGCGCTGCGCAGGTGCGGCGGCCGGGCCGTGACGGAACCATTCCGTCACCAGCACAGCCCCACCGTGGCTCGTGACTGAATGGTTCCATCACGAGCACGCAAGGGGTTAAATGACAGATCAGCTCAACATCCAGTGCACCTGAGACATAGGGCCTGACTCACAAAGGTAAATTTAAACATGTAGATTTACTCGTGTAACTCCACTTCTGCACTGGGATGTTAATCTACCTTGGGGGCTCGTTCACAAACTGCATTTTGTTCTATGTAAAGTAGTACTACTGTCATACTACTCATGAACTAAAAAATGCGATTCATTAACTTATGGACTGAGACCTCTCCTCTTGGATATTTTCTGTGCTAATATCTCCACCATGGTGTTGGAGATCTCCATACTCGCAAGCCTGCAATTTAGTAGTAAATGTGGGAGGAACAACAGGGAATGGCCGAAAAGTGGGCAATGCTTGCTAAAAAATGGGAGGGTTCAAAGGAAAGGTAAGGAGGGATTTAGATAGGGAGAAGCTACTACAAACACTCACCCATAGAATAGTGTAGATTTACTTCTAATGCGCCTATTGCGATTCGAGTCAGAAAGCCTCCGACCGCAAGTCATAGGGTTTCCAACACACATCATAGGTTTCAAATCCAACAGCCTGATTATGATAAAGGCTGTTGGATTTGAATATGGCTGGTCAGACCAACTGGCTTCCGACGGGCTCATGGAGCCCATCAGCCATTCGGAGGCCGATACTAATCCCCTTGTACGGCGTTTACGCCGTAGAGATGTTGATGTTGATTTCTGAAAGGCTTTTCATGTTGGGCTTTCTGCCTTGAAAAGCTTGTCAGAAAATGACTTAAGGGGCCCCTAGCCGTGCCCCCATTACTCAGCAGGCTCCGTTTGGGGGCCACCTATGGTGCCCCCCTGTAAATCCCTGTAGCAGGCAGCGTGAAGTGCCTGCCCCGTGGTGCAGGGATTTACACACGCTCCCATTCCTCCATGGGAGCTTGTGTTACGGGTGGTTTACAGCCGCAGCACAAGCTCCCTTAGGGAAATGGGAATATGCGACCACACCATGTGCGGTCGCATTCTAATGGTGGTGTAGGGACCGCCAACCGGAGGTCAGTCGGTCCTGAGACCGCCCGCCCGACATCGTAACCATGCCCTTCAGTGTAGAACCGTGTTCATAACAGTTCATATGAATGTTCAAGAGAATAGTTTAAAGTATGTTTTAAAAGCCCAACCTCATTATACTGTTGTCTACACCAACAATCGTTAAGAAGCAGCAGGACCCTGCAAGCAGCCACGGCCGGTAGTAGGTGTAACTGCAGGGCGGTGACGTATGGGGGGGAGGGGCAGGGTGGGTGTTGTAATGTATGAATTACGGACTATAACAGGTAAGTAAATATATAAATAAAAAAACGAAGTTTGTTGTGTGCACTGCATCGCATTTGGTGATGCAGTGCACACAACGAAATTCGTTTTATTTATTTATAAGTTTACTTACCTATTATAGTCCGTAATCCATACATTACAACCCCCCACCCTGCCCTTCTCCCTCCCTACGTCACCGCCCTGCAGTTACACCTACTACCGGCAGTGCCTGTCTGCAAGGGACATCTGTAATCTATATAATGACACCCTGGCTGCATCACCAGCGCGTTTGAAATAAATTAAGCAGGCATCACTAATAGATGGATTAATAGAGCGAACAGGGTCATGCTCCCTTAATAACCAACATGCATTTATAAAACGGTTGAATGGCCATGAATCAAGCACACTCATGATCACTGAATTTCTTTTGGCAGGAAACGTTGGTTTAACGTTCATCTGCAAGGAAAATGAATGCTTTGAGTACGTAAAATTGCCAGAGTGGAAAAAAGAAGATGCCACTTTCAAGTAAGAGGGGCAGATAATGATTTGATTATAATATTGTCTGAAGAACAGATGAGGCAATGAACTATAACACATATTTTGCAGGGCGGAGTGCAAGCCTTTATTTAAAACGAACAAGAAAAAATCTATTGGAAATATGGAATGAAACACAGATGAATATATTTAATAAGTTCCAAACGATTCCGCCATGATAATAATTACAGGTCATCTCAGACTGACTCATTCGCTTATATGATTTATTTTAATATGTTTAGGTTCACGCGCGCAACAAAAAGATTGTGCACCGCAAGAGTGAGTAAAGTTAACGAATATCAGGTACATTTATAACCTTTTTATTCGTCACATATAAAAGAGAAGGGTAGAAACAGAGCTCTAATCTATGGTGTTGGTTTTCTTTACCCTCCCCATTTTTGTATTTAAAATGTACAGATTACACCGTGGTTCAGCCCTGACGAAAATCCCTGACTTCAGAACGGGATTGTAAAACGGGTCGGCCTTTTTCCCTTTTTTCGCCTACGAGGGAACCTTATTACGTGGGACTCTTGTGAGGGTGCAATAACATAAAAACATACCCCTAGAGAGAATCCAAAGAATATCTAATTCCCGGTAGCGTGTCTGTTTGTGTGTTTTACAAAAGAATAAAGTGTGAATAACCTTAGCACAGGCAGGCAGATGCTGTATATTATTGACTGGTGTAACTATTGTAGAATCTACAAAAGAATCTATCCAATGTTATGTTATGCTAAAATAATTTCTATAGCGCGCAGCCAGCAGCCCCAGCAAAGGGGCGTCCCGGCGCTTAAGCAGCAGAGTATAGAGCAGCTATATGGGGGGTGATGAACAAAAAACAGTGTAAAGTTATTATATCTTGAGCGGGAAAAGGTATGTCTTAACTGCCTTCCTAAAGGAAAAAAAGTTGTTGAGTGCTCGAATGTGGATCGGCAGCGAGTTCCACAATTTTGCCGCCAGATAGCGAAAAGAGCGCCCTCCTGCTCTACAACGTTTAAAGCGGGGCACCGTGACCAAGCACTGCCCCACAGACCGTAGGAGGCGGGATGGTACATAAGGGGTCAGCAGGTTCTCAAGAATTTGCAGAGTGGCCTGTTTTAGAATTTTAAAGGACAACACAGCGTCTTAAATTGTATCCTTTGAGCCATTGGAAGCCAATGAAGCTTCCGAATGGTCTCCTTGGCCGAGCAGAACCTTGGTAGGCCCACTAAGGCCCTAGCAGCTGCATTCTGGATGTGCTGCATCCGGATGACTACAGCTTTATTTGCCCCCAAAATAGGGAGCTAGCGTATTCCAGACGGGACAGTATAGTGGCCTGAATTATCATCTGCCTGGTGGGAGCATCAACATTTTTTAGAATAGGTTTGATGCCACGCAAAATGCCGAAGCAGGTGGCCGCAACTTTTTTAGTGTGGCTAATGAAACTGAGGGAAGGTTCTAACCAGACCCCCAGATTTTTTACCTCAGTTATAGGTGTGGGTGTCTTACCCAAAGCCAATGGCCACCACTGATCACCCCATAGTTCACTATTCTTGCCCACTATCAGGACCTCTGTTTTATTGGCATTCAGCTGTAAATAGTTCGCTGTCATCCAGCCTGCCACTGTAGCCAAACCCTCTTTAAACCTGGTGGCATCCTGGCTTGAGCCCTCCGAGAGGGCAACCGCTAGCTGCGTGTCGTCAGCATATGAGACCATAACTATGCCCATTGCTTGGCGACTGCAGCCAGCGGTTGCACATAGAGATTGGACAGTGTGGGGCTCAGAGCCGAGCCCTGAGGAACACCCTGCTCAATAGGATAGGTTTGGGATTGAAAGGGAGGGGTAGAAACCCGGAAGGATCTTCCTGTAAGGAACGATCTGAACCACTCTAGGGCTAGGTCAGAGATACCCGCCTCCTCCAAGCGACGAAGCAAGACCTCATGCGAGACCGTATCAAAAGCGGCACTAAGGTCCAAAAGGACCAGTGCCGCTGTTTGACCGGAATAAAGCATGGATCGCAGCTGTTCTGTCATCGCAAGGAGGGCGGTCTCAGTATCATTGGCCACCCGAAACCCATTCTTGGTGGCATCTAGAATGTTATTAGTCTGAAGGTAGTTGGTGAGAATGCCATTAGCATGAGCTTCGGCAACCTTAGCAACCCAAGGGGAGGAGGGAGCTCGGTCGATAGTTCTCGGGCTTCACCGGATCCAAGGTGGATTTTTTGAGGATCGGGGTCACACAGGCTTGTTTCCATTTAGTCGGTACTGTGGCAGAGGCAAATGAGGCATTAGTTAACTGTCGCAAATGAGGCAAACACAGCTCAGAAGAGTCTCTAATCTGTGCTGGTCTAAGCGGATCGGCGGGGGAGCCTAATTTAACTTTAACAGATAATTGATCAAATTCCTCCTCAGTAATCCCTGGGAGGACCATCCTCCCAGGGATTACTGAGGAGGAATTTTATAAAAAGAGCTCTGAACATAAGAGTCAAACCACAGATCTCAATAACGTTAAGACCTAAGACCGGCCTAGTGCTTATTTTCTATGTTAAAAGAAAATACCTCAATGGCTTGTGGGTTCTGCTGCATAATTTTGTTGTAAATGAGGCCCTGAGTATTTAGCTCTGTTGTGTGATTGAGGTATTTTCAGTTTGCAGAGCTGTAACAGTACATACCCCAGGACATCAGTGGCAAACTACATCAACTGGAATGGTTATGGCTCAGTAGCTCCTGTTTCCCCTTTGGCCTCAAAGCAGGATCTGACATGCCTCAAATTAATTTTCTGAATTCAACTCCACTGGCATAGGCTCCAAAGCAAGACATCTTTGCAGAGCAAGGTTTCAATAAAGAAACATGAAAAACTGGGTGAATTCTCAATTTTAATCTAACAGCAACTGATGTCACAGGGCCCGATTCACAGAACTAACTTAAGGAAAAATCCTAAACTTACTACTTTTGGTATTCACGGAAGGCATTTAGTAGTAGTAAAGTTAGGATTTTGTCTTAAGTCTGTCTTAAGTATGTCTTAAGTTTATCTTAACTCTGTCTTAAGTCTGTCTAAAGTCTGTCTAAAGTCAGTCTAAACTCTGTCTAAAGTCTGTCTTAAGTCTGTCTTAAGTCTGTCTTAAGTCTGTCCTAAGTCTGTCTTAAGACTGTCTTAAGACTGTCTTAAGACTGTCTTAAGTCTGTCTTAAGTCTGTTCTAAGTCTGTCTTAAGTCAAACTTAAGACTTAATGCTAACTTTACTACTACTAAATGCCTTCTGTGAATAACAAAAGTAGTAGGACAGACTTAAGACAGACTTAAGACAGACTTAAGACAAACTTAGGACAGACTTAAGACAGACTTTAGACAGACTTTAGACAGACTTAAGACAAAATCCTAACTTTATTACTACTAAATGCCTTCTGTGAATACCAAAAGTAGTACGTTTAGGATTTTGTCTTAAGTTAGTTCTGTGAATCGGGCCCACATTCTTCTATTATAAGTGGACCCACAATCTTAAATTGCAATTTGGGAGTTTTTCCTCAAATGTAGATGTTTAATGAGTAACCAACCTCAGCATTAACATACTGAGGTGCAGGGCTTCTTTTTAAGATCAGAATAAAATGTATAGGGCTCTTTAGCTTTTTCCAAGGCTTTGTTCACAGATTTCTGAGTATCAATTAAGTCAGTTAAATGGTCTTGCACAAAAGGAGCTGAGACACAAAGACTACTCCAAAGGAAAAATACCACAATGATGACCTTACATACAAAAGAAAGATGCCATGCTAGTAGCTGAATGTTCTGTTATTACAAGTTAACGCTGCCATCCACAACATTTTGTTCAAATGTTCCTCTTGTATATACAGATTAATATCTCAAATACTGTTTAATACATTGATTGAGTCTTTCAGCCTGTTCATCTATTTGATGATGATAACCAGGGACAGGCAAACTTCCATAGGTAACTCCTTATTTCATGAACACTTTGACAGTTACTGTTTAAGTCTCTTTTATTTTATACTATACTATACTTGCTTTCTGGTGCTTGTATTTCTTTTTAGAAAACGTGAAGCTTTCAGACAAACCAAAATGTAGGCATCATGCCTGCTTACTATCTAGGCTGACATATTTTATTATTTTTGTTTTTGGATGCTGATATAACATCATGGGCGCTCAGTGTGTTAGCTAACGGGTTTTTTTGTAACTAGAGAAGCATATAATCAATATTTAAATCGAGATGATACATTTGTTGCATGTTTGTTCAGACTTGTTGAGGCTTTAGCATTCGCCTGTGCCATTTTTTTGATAAACATAAGATAAGATAGGTGATCAGATACTAAAAATCTCAGGTATACATAGGACACGTAGGGCCACATTTAGTAACATTTTGCAAGGTGGATGCGCCACTTTTTTGGTGCAGCCACCAAGCAAAATATTATTTGTGTGGATTTGCATGGAGAAACATTTTCTAGGGATGAGTTCCATGGGTGGAGCATGGGTGTTCCCATGTAGCCACCCATGGATTTTGGTGCATTCCCAGATTTACAAAGACTTGTAAACCTGGGAATGCATCAAAATGCTACACCTACGTATAACAGACATAACAAGGAGAAATATTTGCATTTTTTCTCATTTATTCCTTTTTTTACGAGTACTGCATTCCGAAGCACATATAGAAAGAGGAAGATACTTTTACTGATTGTTTTTGTGCAGGAAGGCATACCTTCCTGCACAAAACTAATCTTGTCTTTAACTCAGGCGCCCTTGCACCTTGGTTCAAGGGTGCCTGAGTTGATGCTAGGTAGTCCCAAGTGCGCCAGTGCTGGAACAGAGCTGAAGAATGCCATATTAACCTATAAATATTCCATGTTTTGAAAAAAAACTTCACCTTAGATCAATACTCACCGAATAAGTCTATTTTTCTGACAGCTCAACAGACCTCAAAAACAGTCAGAGTTTGTTTGCATCGCACACAGGACGGGAGGGTGTAGTCCTGTAATTTTGTTTGGGGGTCAAGTGTCAAACCCATTATAGAGCCCCTGGTGCTTTTCATCTCTACCCCATTTGCGTAACATAGCACAGCAACTTGACTTGCTGCACTGTTTTGCTTGAATTGTAAGAAAATATCTCCATAGTGTAGAATGACTTAATGCTAAGACTATTAAGCTAGAGGTTAGGATGGCCCCAACCAACCTCAGTCGGAGGCGATGCTGGGATCAGTGCAGAAAGGGGGGCTTCAGTATAGCACTATATTTAATTCCCAGCAAACCTTTGATAGATGGCACCTGAGTTCCTATTGGTAATATCTGTGTATACAATGTCATTACACCATGATATATGCAGGCTCGACCATGGCAATACCAATAAATGCAATATCAATGCACGTCATAAATTGTGCTTGCATAACAATTTACTCAAAAGTGTAAACTTACTAAAAAGTATAAACTTACTAAAAAGTAATATACATGGTGAATCAGGTCCTTTGTTTTCCACACAGATCACATTCATTTTCAAGAGAATAATTTAACGTTTATTTTTATTAACTACACATCTTCAGTATACTTGCCCGTGATCCAGTGGTTTATACAAACGATATTTAAGAGGCAACCGAACTCTGCAGATTAAAACGGAAATGCCAGTCAGGAAGTCATGACTGCAGCAAGATTGTAGCACTATAGGACAGAAGCAATAGATGATATTCCAAGATGACCTCTGTGTATATAGAAATATGACAGCTTGTGGCCTGCTTGGAATCATAGGACCTCATTACGATGGGTGGGACTGCCACCGTCAGGCCATCGGTGGCAGTCCCACCACCAGCGGATCCTGCAGGACTGCCCGCCACATTACGATGGTGGGCAAATAGTGAGTGGGAGGAGAGACTGACCACCACTCCTTCAGCCCATCAGACCATTGGAGGGACTGCAATCCCTATGTAGGGATTACAATGGCCCTTTCCGCCAGCCGTTTCATGGCAGTTAACCCACCATGAAAAGGCAGGTATAAAGTGACTTTGGGGGCCCGAGCGGGCCCCCCTCCCCTGACTCTCTGATATGAGCCCTGGGGGGCACCTATGGTGCCCCCTAAACATCACCGCACTGTGTGTCAGGAACGATGCAGTGCCTGCCACACGGTGCAGGGATGTTCACAAACATGCCTCTTAGAAGTGAGGCTTGTGCTGCAGCCCTTTTTCGGGCAGCATCACAAGCCTCAATGCTAGGAGGCATATTTACAACCGCCTCCACGGCGGTCGGATCATAATTTCCCCGGGGGTTTTGCTAACTCCCTGTCGACCGGTCCCATTCCCGACAGGATAGCTGTCGGACGCTTGTCCGACTGCCATTCTAATGAGCCCCATAGCCCCATAGCTCACTGAGTCGCGCAGTGCATTCTCTCCATGCATGCATTCCTTCTTTCATTTACCCTTCTGGAAACTTGTAATGCCCTCCTTCGAATTATAATGATAGAAATGTATTAGTGATTTTTTTGCTCCTAATTAAACCTCTATCACTGTTAAAGGCCAAAAAACACGCTCTTTCGTCCAATATTTTGTTCTGAGCCAGCTTCCTTGAACGATCACATAAAAATCCATCTTATATTTACTAGATAACTTGACTAACCCCTTCTTTATACAGCTGTAGGTTGTAATTCACTTCTACTAAAGTCAACTAGGTAGCAAACTGCTACAGAATTTACCTGTTGGACGGCTGCTGAAAGGAAAAACTTAAAAATTAACACTTCATAGGGCCTCTCTACGGACTCTAGACTATATACTAATTGAATGGATTCTATGGCAGGACTGGGGTCTCCTATTATGCTCCTCGATCTTTACTACTCCTTGAAATACAAGCCAATGAAAAAAACACCAAAGACATTACCATACTACATGTACCAAGAGGCTTTGAACCATGCCTCCTATAAACCCACCAATAGTCTCTCGATATCTAGTACAATTGACTAGCTCCACAGTCAATTTAAGTGCTTCTCTATTTTGTCAATTTACATAGATTATGGCGTATATTACGGTGTTGGTTTTATATAATTATGGTGGGCCCGCGGTTTTGCCACTTATTCTTCTGCTGATTTGCATAACTGTCTTTTCGTCCAAGGTCAGATAGGTGCACTGTGCATAATTAACTCAGAAGACCGATTCGCAGTCAGTTCTTTTCCTCTTCTTTTGGTGTGTGATGCGCCACTTTTTCTCTTTACCCGGATTCTATTTAGGTGGTTTTTGAGTCTTTACCCCTTCAGCGTGTCTGCCGCTGACACACTCCAAGCAACAGTCCGTAGACCTCCCATTTCATTTCTAAAGCGTTTTGCGCAGCTGCACGCAGAGGGCAGGCCCTTGCAGGAGCAAAGTCGCATGTGTAGGCCCAGTTGGAAGCTCGCCAGAGCATCTCCCTCACGCTGGGTATCTTCCCAATCACATCGCTGGGGTAATCTCTGCCAGGGCTACAAAAGTAGGGGATTTCTGCAGACTCCTGTTACCAGGGCAAAACCTTTTCAAGCTACAATCTTTCCAAGGCTATATACTGATTTTATCTCCCTCTCTAGGTCCTTATATCTAGATGGTGGTAACTTCCCTCAGAATCCTGCAGCCAGCTATATTCTCCCATTGACATCCTGACTCTGGCCTGAGTAGGGCTGTAATAGTTTTGTGTCTGGGCCTTCCTATCCCATCCTATTTATATATATATTTTGGTTGACCCTTGCTTCCATCTTGGGACTCTGTGTGAGGTGTTGTCTCCCTCTTAGGAGCATGCATGAATACAAGACATTTGATCAGGGTCTGGCATCCTATGGTCCAAATGAAGATAAAGACTATTTTTATGAAGAGGGCATTGAGGAGAATATAGATAGATCTGTCCAAAAATCATTGGATAAGGCCCTCAGCACAGCACTTCAACCCATTTCTAAACAATTGGATGTAAATGCTGAGCGCTCTTTCGCCCCACGGCCTCCGTGGGCCCCTTTCTTCTTCTCCCCCCTCTGCCTCTTCATGGACGCATATGGAGGTCATTTCTAAAGTGACTCAAGGGGCCTTAACTGATCATGCTTACAGTGCAGGGGCCCCCTGATCTTTCCACAGCCACCAATACTGACATTGATATCTCTTCCTTGCATGAGCTACACACTCGCAAACATTCTAAGAAGCATAAGCATTCCATATCTTCCTCTATTGTATACTCTTTCACTTTTGACCCTTCCAAAATTGTACATCCTATATCCTCCAATTGGACCCCTACTCCTGCAGTGACTGAATATATGCAGTTGAACCTGTGCAAAAGTTTCGATAAGGAGGTAAGGTCCATTTAAAATCAGAATGCCCTCAGCCTGATTTGCCTCATAAAACTGCCCTCACCCCGATATTGACACTTCTATGCAGACCTTTACTAAAAAAAAAAAAAAGAACAAAGACCCTAAAAAGGGGAGAGATAGTGCACTACGATCGTGCCAGGATAAACTCCTTGATGTTTCTGGCCCCTTGGGCATGATCTTAGAATTTACCCTCCAGGCGCAAGAGATAGGACCTCCTGTTCACCCTGATGTGCTAGCTGGATGGACTCAGAGGGCGATACACTTCCTGGGCAATGCTAACTGCGTGTTAGCTTCCGAACGCTGCAAGTCTGCATTTCTTAGAATTGACCCCTGGTTGATGGAATTGGCTACTGATGAACTGGGCCCCCTGGTGGAGGGGCAGTTATTTGTCATTTGTTTAGTTAAAGACATAGCCAAATTCGTTGATACATTTACCTCTACCTTTAGTCTCAACCATCCCTCAAGTGAGTCTTCAACCCCCTTTCTGGCAAGGCCGGTCGTGGCTGAGGACCTGCGAAGGGCTGTTCAACCAGCAAGGTCCTCCTCGAGGGTTCAACCCCAGGTTACGCCCAAGATGCAGCTCAAACGGGGTTCTATTCTACCAGATCCAGATAATTTTAAGGCCGCTTTATTGAGAAGTCAACGGGGGTATCGTAACTTCGATAACCAATCTGTAGGTAATGGCTTCCTCTTCACACATTCCTCTGGCGGGCGGACTGAGACATTCTGTACACAATTGGGCAAAGATCACTTCCAATTGCTGGGTACTTGATACTGTTCAAGGTGATCAGGTCTCATCTCCCCTTTCAAGACTCTTTTCCACCCCCTCTCCTTTTTTCCCAACAAGACACGTCTTTTATGGACTCCAAAATTCTAGAGCTTTTGTCAAAACAGGCTATTGCGCAGACATCCCCATCATCGACAGGGCTTCTGCAGCAATGTGTTTTGGGTGCAGAAAAATGGTGGTGGTCAAGATTATTTCTGAATCTCAGACATTTCAATCCTTTTGTGATTTACCGACATTTCAAGATGGAAGGCACCCATCTGCTGACGGATCTACTTCAGGAACAAGATTGGATAGTTTGTCTTGAACTTAAAGATGGCTATGTGTCAGTTCTCATTTGCCCCTCTCACAGGTGGTACTTTGAGTTCTACTAGAAGGGTCAGTGGTAAGAATATCTATCTCTCCCGTTCGGCCTATCATCAGCCCACTGGGTGTTTAACAAACTTCTGAAACCAGTGGTTGTTTGTCTAAGGGAGATGGAGGTTTGCATGATTGTTTATCTGGATGACATGCTCACTTTAGCTCCGGATCACTCTCAATTGCTGACACATTTGTCTTAGACGATTAGTCTTCTCCAGGACCTGGGGTTTGTGATAAAAACCAAAAAAATCCATGATAATTCCCCCTCAACAACGGTAATTCCTGGGGTTTCAAGTGTATTCTGTCAATGCTCAATTGCTACTCCCTCCCCTAAAAGTGAAGTCTGGCAAAAAATAATTGAGATCTACTCTGACATGATGTCTTTGAGATCCCTGGCTCGGATTGTGGGGTTGCTAGAATTGTAGAGTCAAGCAATTTTCCTCGGTCTGTTACACTACAGGGCTCTTCAATGTCTGTATATTCTCTACCTCCAGCTGGGTTTCAGTTATGACCATCTGGTTCCATTGTCTTCCAACGCTCATGAAGAGCTTGAGTAGTGCCTACTTCATATGGAGGTGTGGACTGGCAAGGCCATTTTCTGAGTCTCTCCTGATGTAGTCATCAAATCAGATGCCAGTCGCTGAGGCTGGTGAGCACAATGCAGAGATTTTTCTACCGGCGGTCACTGGTCTACCAAAGAATTACAACTCCATATCAACTGCCCAAGCTCCTGGCAGGTTATTTTGCCATAAAGTCAATCCCTCCCATCAGCAGCAACTGCTGCATACTCCTGCAGATGGACAATGTCTCTGCAGTGCATTACGTCAACCGCTTGGGGGGAACGAGATTGTGCTTTCTGGCAAATATAGCCCGAGAGTTCTGGCACTTCTGCCTTTCCCATAATATAAGGGTTCTAGTGGAATTCCTTCCTGGCAAGACAATTTCGTGGCGGATTGGAACTCCAGGTTCCTAATGGACTACATTGATCTTTCAGGAGATTATGTTTGCAATGGGTCCGTGTCAGGCGGACCTTCTTGCTTCCCATTTGAATGATCAACTGAAACACTTTTACAGTTGGAGGCAGGTTCTGCTAGGCATGGAGACAGATGCCTGTCATTCATGGAAGGGTGAGGTGAATTATGCCTTCCCACCCTTTGCCATGATTCTGAGATTGTTGGCTCAGGTCAGACATCAATTAGCAACTCTAGTTCTGGTCATCCCTCTGTGGAAAACACAATTGTAGTTTATGACGCTCCTGGAATTGTCTTTAGCCCTTCCCAGTCTCCTTCCAGTTTTCCAGCAGTTACTCCTGGACCCAGTTTGTTTGTTGCATCCTCTGATTCTTCAAAAACAACAGACTCTCATGGTTTGGAAGATATTGGGAGAATGATCAGATTGCAGGCCTTTCGGTAGCAGTTGCCGAATGTATAGATCAAGCTTGGGCTCCTTCCACCCGCAAACAATATTCTGCTTCATGGAAGCGATGGGTGGGTTGGTGCCTCTAACGAGCGGTGGATCCAAAGGGATCCAAGTTGAAAGATGTTCTAAATATCCTTTCTAAGGGTCCTATTAGGATGGCGGGCGGATTGCCCCGCCGGGCGGGCGGTAGTCACTGCCAGCCCGGCGGGGGCAATCCGCCTCCCATCCATGTAGAAAAGACCCCGTGCCATATTATAATGGCTGGGTGGTCTGCGGCGGACGGAAAGAAAAGGGTTCAATATGGTGGCGTTGTCTGCTTTCAGACACCGCCATCCATATTAGAATGTGCCTTTGTGAATTCCTTTCCGTGGCGGCATTGCTGCCACGGAAAAGCATGCACAGTCTGCTTGGGGGGACCATTGCGGGCCCCCAGGGACTCCGGGGGGCGTGGGGGTACACATGGGGAGTACCTATGGTACCCCCTGCCTTTCAAAGAACAACGTGGCGGGCACCGTGCGGTGCCTGTCACATTGTGCTTTGAAAAGCACAACATGTATTTTTTGCATTTAGCATTTTCAGCACCGCCCACCGCAATGTTAAAAATACGGGATGCTCCCGCCACTGTGGTGGGTGCATCCTAATTGCCCCCACAGAACCCCCGCCCTTATGGCGGGCAGGCCCTTTTACTGTGAGGATGATGCCCTAAGTGTGCTCAATCTGATTTGTGTTACAGGCCAGTAAATACCTTCAGGTCTGCGTTGTCCGCTGGACACAATCCCATTGATGGCAGCCAGTTGGTATCCATCCTATGGTATGTAAGTTATTGAAAGTTATTAGGGTGGTTCACCCTCTAAAGCCTAAATACACTCAGTTATGGGATGTGACAAATGTTTTGGCCTATTTCGACTCATAGCCTGTTAATGCTGAATTGACATTGAAACAACTTCCTGTCAAACGGACTATGCTTTTATTCTTGATTTCATGACAAAGAGTGTCGGATGTGCGAGCTCTAGACCTTAAAGGTAGGTTATTTTCTCCCAAAGGCATTTTGTTTGTTATTTCAAAAGGAACAAGGACTATGTCACGGTCCATAGATTATCCTGTTTTTCCCTCAATGCAAAGTTATGTGTGGTTACATTTTTGAAGGTTTACTAGAAAAGTACTTCGGCTCATCAAACTGAACCTCTAGGTCCTTTGTTGTTGGGCATCCAAAAGCCCTTTAATCCACTGACAGCAGCAGCATTAGCCCATTGAGTTTGTTGGGTCATGTCAGAACCTAGAATTGATAGTTCCTTGAATGGCGCTCATTCAGCTAGAGATGCTATTGCATCTTAAGGGTGTGCAGTCTAAATATCGAGTTTTTTATTTCGAATGGACATAATATCGACTCCAGAATATCGAGATGGCATTAATATCGAGGTAAGTAATATCGATGTATTTTTTATCGATTGTTATGTATGTTAAAAAATATCGATAGATAAAATATCGAGTAAGTAATATCGTTAGTAAAAAATATCGATTTGTTTAGTAGTTTAAAAATATCGAAAGTTGTGTTATCGACTGTCATGATATCGACTGTCATGATATCGACTATTAATATGGATATAAATAATATCTAATAGTTAAATGTACACTGTTTTAATGTTTTATAAATACATTTATTGTTAAAATATATTTTATTTATTTATTTATTTATATAGAAATAATGAAAAAAATTATTAATAATTGTAAAAAATTATTCAATTACTATAATAATTTCTAGGAGCGGGTAGTGGGTTTTTAGGGGAATAGGGTGGGAAGTATTTTAAATATAATTAATTAAATATGTAAATCTATTAATTGGTATAAATATTTAATTATTTGTTAATTAAAATTTTTATTTAATATATAATATTTAATTGGTAATTAATTTAATTTAATACATTATTTGCTAATTATGCTCATTTAAATAATTTAGGTCATGTAGCGGGTTGTGGGTTAATTAATTAATTGGTATTAATATTTAATTAATTGTTAATTAAATAAAATATGTTAATTATATATAATTTAATTGGTAATTTATTTAATTTAATTTAATAAATGATAACAATGTAAATTTAAATATTTTATGTCATGTAGCGGGTTGTGGGTTTATAGGGGAATAGGGTGGGAAGTAATTTAATTGTAAATAATTAAATATGTAAATGTATTAATTGGTATTTAAATTTAAATAATTGTTCAGTAAATTATATATTTTAATTTTAATAAATTTAATTGGTAATTTAATTGAATAATAGCTAATTAGGTAACTTTATAAATTTAATGTCATGTAGCGGGTTGTGGGTTTATAGGGGAATAGGGTGGGAAGTAATTTTATTATAATTATTTACAAAAGTTACAATTATTAATTGGTCGTAATATTTTAATAATTGTTATATAAATTTTAATTGGTAAATAATATAATTTAATTGAGTAATTGCTATTTATGTTATTTTAAATAATTTATGTTATGTAGGGGGTTGTGAGTTTATAGGGAAATAGGGTGGGAAGTAATTAAATGATCAATTAAATATGTAATTTTATTAATTGGTAGTAATATTTAATTAATTGCTCATTAAAAAATTAATGTTCATTATTTAAAATATAATTGGTAAATAATGTAATCTAATTGTTTAATTGCTAATTATGTTACATTCAATTTTTACTTTTCTGGAGTGGGTTGTTTGTTTATAGGGGAATAGAGTGGGAAGTAATATAATAATAAATAAGGAAATATTAATATTTAATTAAGGTATACAACGTTTAGCACACAACGTTTAAAATGCACTACCTTTACAATGAAACTTTTACAACGCTAAAACCATAGCAACGCATGTATTTAGATTAAGGGGTCGATTCCGATCCGGTAAAATGCGCTCCGAATCGTCGTACGGAGTGTTTTTTCCCCGTACGAATCGTACCTGTAAACGTCCCGTACGTACGACGAAGTACGATTTGTACCAGGAGCCGTACTCCGTACGAGTCGTACAAGACACCGTACGACTCTAATCTCCGTACGATTCTCCCTCGGAACCCGCTGTACGCGACATCTGTACGGTTCGCGGCTGGTTTTTACAACTCAGCAAGTACGATACGTGTCGGGTACGCACCGTACGACCCTTTTTCTACGGGAGCTGAAAACAGCCGTAAAAGCAGAGTTCGCGCCTCGGTGTACGAGCCGTACCCCCATTGTACGATCGGTGTACGAGCCGTACCCCCATTGTACGATAGGTGTACGAGCCGTACCCCATGTACGATCGGTGTACGAGCCGTACCCCCATTGTACGATCGGTGTACGATGGGGGTACGGCTCGTACACCGATCGTACAATGAGGGTACGGCTCGTACACCGATCGTACATGGGGTACGGCTCGTACACCGATCGTACATGGGGTACGGCTCATACACCTATCGTACAATGGGGGTACGGCTCGTACACCGATCGTACATAGGGTACGGCTCGTACACCGATCGTACAATGGGGGTACGGCTCGTACACCCCATGATCGCAGGGGTACGGTGCGTACCCCTGCGATTATGGGGGGTACGGACTGTACGGTGTGTACGTGTTTGTGTGCTTTTCCGTACAACTCGCCCTTACCTGACCTGGACCGTACGAATCGCGTCCTCATACCCCGGTCCGGATCTTACTCGTCGGGTCGTACGGCATGTGTACGAGTCGTACGGTATGTGTACGAGTCGTACGGTTCACGGTTTCAGCCTTGCAATGCGTACGGATTGAGACGATCCGGACGGATTCACGGAATACGGATCGTACTTCGCGACTCGGACGGACGGGTACGATTCGTACGGAGAGGGCTCCGGATACAAATCGTACGGACGGTTTTTTTCCCGAATCGGAATCGACCCCAAAATGTTTTAACTATGCAGGTATTTTTACAATGCATACCATTACAACGTAAGTGTTGGTAAGTATATAATTATATTAAAAATTTTATAGCTTTGGATTGTTGGGTAAAGGGGTATTTTTAGTGTTCTTGGTCAGTTTTCAGTATTTGGGTAAAGGGGTAGTTTTAGGGTTCAGGGTCAGTTTTCAGTTTGTGGATTAAGGGGTATATTTAGTGTGCAGGGTCAGTTTTCAGTGTTTGGGTAAAGGGGCATTTTTAGGGTTCTGGGTCAGTTTTCCGTTTTTGGGTAAAGGGTTATTTTTAGGGTTCAGGGTCAGTTTTCTGTTTGTGGGCTAAGGGGTATTTTTAGAGGTTAGGGTCAGTTTTCAGTTTGTCGCTAAAGGGGTATTTTTAGGGTTCAGGGTCAGTTTTCAGTTTGTGGGTAAAGGGGTATTTTTAGGGTTCACGGTCAGTTTTCAGTTTTTGGGTAAAGGGGTATTTTTAGGTTTCAGGGTCAGTTTTATGTTTGTGGGTAAAGGGGTATTTTTAGGGGTCAGGGTCAGTTTTCAGTTTGTGGGTAAAGGGGTATTTTTAGGGTTCAGGGTCAGTTTTCAGTTTTTGGGTAAAGGGGTATTTTTAGGTTTCAGGGTCAGTTTTCAGTTTGTGGATAAAGGGGTATTTTTAGGGGTTAGGGTCAGTTTTCAGTTTTTGGGTAAAGGGGTATTTTTAGGGGTCAGGGTCAGTGTTCAGTTTGTGGGTAAAGGGGTATTTTTAGGGGTCAGGGTCAATTTTCAGTTTGTCGCTAAAGGGGTATTTTTAGGGTTCAGGGTCAGTTTTCAGTTTGTGGCTAAAGGGGTATTTTTTGGGTTCAGGGTCAGTTTTCAGTTTGTGGGTAAAGGGGTGTTTTTAGGGTTCAGGGTCAGTTTGGGGTTTTAGGGTAGAGGGGTACAGGGTAAAAATAAGGTAAATTTAAATTTTCATTAAATTAATTAATTTTTAATACATTTATTTAAATTTTTTTCTATTAATTTACATTAAAAAAAATATTATATAATTATAAATACTTATGTTGTAATGTTATGCGTTGTAAAGGTATTTGCTTTGTAAAAACATTCGTTGTAAATAAATGCGGTGTAATGGTAGTTGCTTTGTTAAATTTTCGTTGTAAAGGTATGCGTTGTAAAAGTATGTGTTAAAACTTAATACATCTTTTATTTAATTGTATATAATAGAAAAAAATAGAAAATTAATTTTTTAATTATCTAATAAATTATTGGTAATTAGTTGTAAATTAGTATTAATAGGTAAGTAATAGAAATAATGATAGTTAATTAGTAATTTTAATATATTAATTATTATGTTAAATTAAATAGTTAATCATTTGTTAAAAAAATTATATGGATATTATTTTTTAATTTATTTATTAATATATGAAGTATTTACTTTCTCTACTCTTGCACCCACTGGAGTGGGAATAGTAATTAGTATGGGTTCAGTGTCCAGCACCTTCCATGACTTTACAATTGGTGAAATGGGAATTGTAATTTGTATGGTTTTAATGTGTAGTATGGTTTTGTGAGTTTATAATTGGTGCAGTGGAAATAAGAAAACTTTTTTTATATAAATAATTATTATTGGTAGGATAATATAACAAAGTTTTTACATTACATAGAAATTTATTTTTTCATTATAATTATTGTTATTGTAGTACTTAAAAGATTAATACATTTTTACAAATATTAAAATTTAAAAGGCATTTTTATATAGAATATTTCATATGCAATTAATATTTATATACAATAATAAAGAAGGAAACATACACAGGGTTAAATGCAATAAATGAAAAACAGTTTATTAACATATAAAAAATAAATTGTAAGTAGAGATTAATTTTTTATTTCAATTGAAATTTTTTAATAAACAGTTTTTACTATCCCAAAAAATTTATGAAGTACATATATATGTTTTTAACACATAAATGATATTAACATAATTTTATGTTTATTTACATATATTGTAATTTAAATAGTTAAAGAAACAAATTGGTAATATGTACTTTTTATTTAATAACAATTATTTTATTCACATAGACATTGAATATATTGTCATAGATAAATATGTACATTTCTTTTGTAACAGTAACATTTTTGTTTTTTACAAAGTCATGTTATTTTTTTAAAATTAATATTATGAATATTGAACATATTTATAATATTAATTTTTACATAGATAAACACAAAAATACATTTTTATATACATACATAATGTTTAAACTAATATTTGCAATTTTTAATAACAATTTTTTTGTAACAAAGTTATAGATGCAAATTTGTTTAACATATAGATTATTTTCAAAATGTATTTATAAATCATCAAATATTATTTAAAGTATCACATAACAGTTGAATAATTATTTGAAAGTAATGAATATTTATGAAATAATTTTCTACAATTTAAATAATTATTTAGACTTAATATAATACTCTGTGTATTTTTTTAAGTGTTGGAATATAGAAATTAAAGAGGATTTTGCTGTATACAGGGACTACTTTTTAACCGCGTAATGTTACTTAGGCTTATTTGGTGCTTCAACAGATCGCGGTTGGATGCTGCTTCGCGTTAGAGAGGGTAAGTTTGTTTGAATTGTTTTTTACAAGTTAATGAAGTTATTGTTAGTGTATGTGTGGTGTGTTCAGGTTTATGTAGATAGGGTTATTAAGAGAAGATTGTGTGTTCGGTGTTAGGTAGAGTGTACGATATTTGATTTTTACCGCGTTTTTGTTGTAGGTGTGTGAGGTGAGGTAATATGTTTAAATGTTACTAAGATAATGTTTGGTGTACAAATATGTGTATTTATATATGTATGGGTGTTTTTGTGTGGGTGGGTATGTATTTTATTTTTTCTAGGTTATCGTCGCGTTTCACTGTTTTTGAGGAGTTCCTTCTTTTTTGATCAGAGTTGTGTGACGAGTATTATATACTCTTATTTTTGCACTCAAATTTTTGGGATTTCAAGTTTTCCTGGAGCGTTTTTTTTTCTACATTACTTTTTTCGGGTTTTCTATCGTATCTCGTGTCTATTAAATTGGAAAGGAGTCGCTATGGATTTGCTTGTATTTTTGCATTTTTTTTTTGGGCTTCCATGGATTGTATGGGTTTTTGCAATGGTGTCGTATGGATTGCTTGGAATTGGATTACGTTTGAAGCTGCAACAGAAATGTAAGTATTTTCCGAACATTTAATGGGTGGGGAAACTGTTTTAATTTTTGCTTTACTTACGTTGTATGTAACATTTTGTAAATACATTATCTAAATACATTTTATATATGTTAATATTATGTAATTGATAATTTAATTGCAAATTGTTACATGTTATAATCAAGGATTTTAGAAAAAAAATGCTTAATTTAACGTGTATAGTTATGTAATGTTTTAAAGAATAGTTTTTGCAATCATTGATAGATATTCTAGTCCTTTGCTAGTTGGATAGAGGGTAACTTGACTTTGGAGTGTGTTATACATTTTTTTAGTTTCTTTGGTGAGTTTAGGTCCGATCAAAGTTTCTGATTGCTCCATTCGGAGCTCCTGGTAACTCTGTTCTTTTTGTAAGGATTGTATTAATTTGTGAAGGGTAGGCGTTCCTCGGCCTGTAGTTGCTTGGAAGGCATTGTGCCATCCTTCAACTGCATTGTTTGTTTTTGCTTCCTTATTTAGTGTGCTAAGGTAGACATTCCACCAAGCTATTTGGTATTTGGGTTGTCTTCTATGGCCTGATCTGTGTAGCCTTCCTACCCATGTGTCTTCGAAGTAGTCAAGCATAGGGCTTAGTCTTTCTTCGTTTCTTTTATAGTAGGGGCTGTCTATTAATAAGTTATAGTGCTCAGTTACATCTGTTAGTGGAACATAGGCTAGGGCGATGAGTTTTTTGATTTGATAAGCAAATGTGCTATCAGTGGCGTATTGGATACTCAAGGTTGATTTTTGTAGATGTCGCCAGATACATTGATTAAAATGGTAATAGCAACCTTGTATTGCTGTGGGTGGGTATGTTTTAAGGATGCTGTTTATCATTGCTTTTTCAAAGTCAATGATAATTTTTTGTGGAAAATAGTTGTTAGTATGTTGAATGACTTCAGTTAGTATTTCTTGATAGGTAGCTTGCTGTTTGCTTGGTAGAAGGGCATAAAGGAATGGAATATTTGCATTTTGGAAATGACCATGGATGGTGTATAATTGATAAAAAGGTTTGGGGCATACAGAAAAAGTACCGTCCATCATCCAAGTTTGGCATTGGGTAAGTTTAGTCATGTTGTTTGCTGTGGCAAACAGTATAATTCTTTTATCTTTAGATTTGTTGTCATAGAGTATAAAATTTTCTTTATTGTGAGTTACAGAGAGTTCAGGGGGAATTTGGACTTCTTCAAAAGTTTTTGGTGTGGAGGAGTAATGCATGTTGCTCTTTTTTGTCTAGCTACAGTTCTTTTAAGGGATTCGATAGATGGTAATTGGCTAGAAGCATGTTGGGGAAGTACACTTAAATGGTGTTTCAGAATAGCAGTTGTTGGTTGATCAGTTCTAGTACTAGCTTCTTTAAGGGAATCTAGCATTTGTCTAATCTCTATTTCTGTTACATTGGGTGGGTGATTATGTTCTTTAGTATAAGTAACAGTAGTTTCCTGAGTTATAGCTCTATCATAACATTTGTTGGCATAATATTTCGTACACTTCCAAAACACTTTCAAATCTTTTTGTTTCTCTTGAGTGTAGACATATCCCATGTAACAAAGAAGCATTTTCCCTTTTTGTGAATAAATGAATTTAGCTCCTTCAGTCATGATTGTATTGTAGTGCTAGGAGGTAATTAAAAGAGAATGTAATTACATTTTTAGAAAAAATAATGTTCTAATCGAATTATACAGTTTAATACATTTTTAATTTACCTGAAAATCTTTTGATGATTTCAAGTAGTTATTTTCAAGTGTTGATGTTCTTCAAACTGTTATTTTCTGTGTATATCTTTTTGTACCTGTGGAAGTTGAGAAAATGTGTACAAATATTTTATTACTATTTATGATATTTTGATAGAGGTTTTTAGCTAGTTTCTATTTAGTTACCTTTCTATTAAATGTCGAATTTACATTTCAAATATATACTTACTTATTTATATTTAACTTTTGATGTCCAGGTGTTGTGTAGGTCTTCTGTATTTTCTTTTTGTCTGTAGGATAAGTAGTAAAAAAAAATACATATATTTTAGGTATTTGGCTTTTAAACATAGGTGTGAGGTTTGAGAGTTACATTTTCGCTGACTAATAATGTAGTAGTACTTACTTTAGATATGTGTAGCTGTCTTTATGTTGAAGTCAATCAGTTTTCTTTCAGAAATCCTGCAGAGTTTCGTCTTCCTTTAGTTAGGAGATGTATCCTGCATTTTTAGTTTGCTGTAATCTCGTTTATATAGTATTAGTCTAATTGTTTCAGAAATAGGATTGGTTGTTTAAATTGATAGTCTGGTTTTATTTGTGGATTTGAATTTTTTTATCTGTTATGCTAATTTCTTTCCTTATATGGGTGACGCCAATTAACGTTTTTTTAATGTGTAAGGCCTTATTTAGTATAGGTAATGTTATCTTTATATTTGTAAAGTGGAGGAATATATATAATTTGCAGTAAGAAATGTTTAGTGGTTCGAAACATTGTTTATGTATTATAAAATGTATGTTTGTATTTATTGTGTGTTGTAAATGTTAGGAAAATATATAATATATTTTATCTATTTATATAAACAATATCTGAATAATTATGATTAGTATGACTCAATTTAAAAATAATAAAGTCATTTATTCAAGGATGTATTAATGGCGATATTTTAAAAAATCGATCAATTTGCTATCTATATTTTTGTATTCGATATTTTGACTGTTTTTCATTTAAATATGTGATAATCGATGTTTTAGAAATCGATAATGTTGTTAGTCGATATTGTTGTAGTCGTTGTTTTTAGTAGTAGATATTGTGGTTTCGATATTTTTGTGGTTTGTTGTTTAAGTATAGTCAATCGATAATTTTGTTGTCGATAATTTGTCATCGATATTTTGTCCAGTCGATATTCGGTCTGTCGAGGTTATGTCAGTGATCCCATCTTAAGTAATTGCTCTTGGGTCTAGATTAGAGGATATTCTTTGTGCTGTTGATGGGTCATCAGATTCTATGTTTAAGGTACTTTATTATAAACCTTATGTGAATGTATCTTCTGTTGTTGGTGGTGAGCTTTGAACCAGCATAATCGCAGCCTCCGGTCCTGCTATAAAATAGAAAATATTCTAGCATATGCAACAAGTATTTTAGATTCTATTAAGAACACAGAGGAGATGATTTTCCCACCCGTTGGGACAGGCAAGATTTATGATACCATTGTTATCAATGTATCAGTGGTATATACTGTACTTCTGACACACCCTTGTGATTTAACTTATGTCATGATGGGATTCATAATATTTTTTTCTTTTCAGGTTCAGATTCGAAACAAAGTTAATGCCCACGGGCGCTTATGCTTCCAGTGGTCAGTGTTCTTAACTCTGGTCGCTATGTTTGGACTTTCATAATTTCTGATTTTGCCTTCTGGACTGTGGTAACTCACAGTTGAGAGTCTTTGGAACAGTTTGATTGTTTTTCTTTGGAAAATGTTCCTATTGGTGGTCTGGCTGATCACAAAGAAGGAGGCAGGAAGAAGGTGTCAATATATTTTATACTTGATATCGAGAGACTATTGGTGATTTTATAGTAGGAGTTGTTAAAAGTCTCATGGGAAATGTAGTATGTTAATTTTAATGTTTTTTCATTGGCTGTTATTTCAAAGAGTAGTAAAGATTGAGAAGCATAATCCTCGCCTCCGTGTCCTTAATAGAATCTAAAATTCTTGTTGCAAATGCTAGAAAAATTCCTATTCTATGCCTATTGATGGTGCATTAGCAAAACCTTTTGTAGGGCCTTGCCCTCCAACTTCTTATTTGGTTTTGGTTATCTAAAACCAGGTGTTGGACTTGGCCTTTTTTGGCTAAAGTTCCCTAAACGTTTTGCTTTCCCCCTAGATCTTTTTTCTGACATGATGTTGCCAACTTAGATGCTTTGGGCACTTTGCCACTGTTGATCAGTGTCAAAGTGCAAGTGTTCCCGGTGTAAAATGTAATGGTAATTGGTTGTCCATGATGTCCAGTATGTTTGCTTTACTAGTAAAGTCCCTAGTAAGTGCACTATGTGCACTGGGGCTGGTAATGCAAATGCTACTAGTGGGCCTGCAGCACTAATTGTACCACCCGCACAAATAGCCTTAAAGAGAGAACTCAGGCCTGCCACTGCAATGCCTGCAAGCAGTTTGTTAAACTGCCATGTTGTCCTGACCAGTGCACCCACTTGCCAGGCCTTACTCTTCCCTTTCTATGCACATCAGACACCCCTATGGTAGGTCGAAGGTACCCCCTGGGCAGAGTGCAATTTATGTGGAAGGTAGGACATGTACTGAGGTGTGCACCATGTCCTGAGAGTGAAATACTCTCCATTTCGTTTTTTTCAGTGTTGAAAGGCCATCTTACCCTTAGGACAGAATGGGGAGGCTGTGTAATATGTTCCCAGCCTATCTTCCCAAAGGCTTAAGAGGGAGATGTGAAGTTTAGTGTGCTTGAACTCACAATTCAATAACACATCTTTTTGTGAAGGTGGTTTTTGCATTGTGTGTGTTAGAAACCACTCTTTTCGATGTGGCTGGTTATCTGTGCTCTAACATTTCTGTGTGCCTCTGCCTGGTTGTGGATTGACTGTCTGGATTTGAAAGTGATAGGATCTGGGGAATGTCTTGACCCAGGGGAGGAGGTGAGACAGCCACAGGCTGACCTGCAGCTGGAGTGTAGGGGGGAGGAGTAGCCCCTGGAGGTAAAGAGGCCAGCGTTGCTGGCCTCTTAAAACAATGGTTCCATCCCCTGCTGAGTGATAAAGGACCCAGACCCCCACTATCAAAGGAAGAAGGTCTCACTGGCAGGGAGACACCCAGAACTGGTTTGGACAGGGGTCAGTGCACCCTGAACACAAAGACTTCAAAAACTTTGAAGGGTATAACTATGAGCGCTGAAACCCCTGAACGTTGGATTGATCAAGACTGAAAAGGATTGAAACTACTTCGTGGTCAAGAGGAACCTTTGCCAAGGAAGAAACAGCTGAAGAGACTGAAGGAAAGGACTGACCGTTGCTGTGAGTTCTGGGGCTGGCCGGCAGTTTGTTGATTTAACCAAGAGGAGGCTAATGGACTTTGCTGTGTGCTGTGTCCCCCTGCTTGAAAGGACTTTGCTGTGTGCTGTGTCCTGAAGTAACTTGTCCCCAAGGGCCTGAGGTGAGCTGGATCCCTGTTGTGGAAACACAAGAACACAAACGTTTCCAGGTGTGTTTCAGCAACGCTGTGTATGTGTGCTTTTTGCAGCCTGAGACCCTCGTGAGAATTGCCCGATGGTCGTAGGCACGTTGAGTCCAAGCAAGTCTCAGCGACGCTGTGTGCGCGTGCTTTGTGCAGCCTGAGCCCTTCGTGAGGATTGTCCTGTTATCATGCACCTGGAGTCCAAGTGAGTCTCAGCGATGCTGTGTGTGTATGCTTTGTGCAGCCTGAGACCTTCGTGAGGATTGCCCTGTTAACGTGAACACCCAGATTCCAAGTGAGTCTCAGCGACGCTGTGTGCGTGTGCTTTTTGCAGGCTGAGACCTTTGTGAGGATTGCCCTGTTATCGTGCACACCCGGAGTCCAAGTGAGTCTCAGCGACGCTGTGTGTGTGTGTGCTTTGTGCAGCCTGAGACCTTCGTGAAGATTGCTCTGTGATCGTGTGCACCCGGAACTCAAGTGAGTCTCAGCGACGCTGTGTGCGTGTGCCATGTTGCAGCCTGAGATCTTCTTTATCGCCAGTGCCCGGAATCCACAAAGTCGCATCGGAGTCCTAGTCGCGAGAACAGGAGAGGAGAGCAAGGTTGCATCCCCCCAGGTAACGTGTGTCGCTGCCTGGGGCGAGGTGCGGGCTCGGAAAGAGACCCTCTCGGCCTCTCCCATTCTCTCAGTTTGAAACTCTGCTTCAGCTCATATTGCAGCCTGTACTTGCCAAGGAGTGGCAGTACCGGGGCCGGAGTGCGGAGCTGCACTTTGGTTTACACCATACCGGTGTTGGGGGCACATATTGGCCAAAGCTGACTGCGAGTCAGTACGAGTGGTGGACAGACCGTCTAAAGCACCGTATGGGTGCTGGAGTGTAATACGCATTGCTTTATTTCGGCATCACAAACTACCTGATTGTTGCATTACGTATTGCATTATTTCTGCATTACGAACTGCCTGATTATTGCATTACTGTGGAAAAGTAAAATTTGCCATGTTCTGTGTCCCTACGTGTCATCCTCATATGTTATGTGTGCATGACTAATATGCATATGTTATTCCCCATGTCCGATTCAAGACGCAATTACAGTTGTGTCCACCTCTGGTATGTCATTTTCCAGTCCTCGTGAATACTACGGATATCAGGCCTATGTAAAGTAATGTTGCCACGCTTCTCAGTGTGCACGTTATTTCATTATAAAGTCCCCGTTTCTAGGCCTCAAAAGGGCCTGGACATCAGATTCAGCTCCTGTCTCCTGAAGCCTCGCTGAGGAGCGATACAGCCCCCACCTGTATCCTCGACCTTTCACTTACTTCCTGCCTCGCAGTGCCCGGTGCAGCTTGGCTCTGCCTCTGAGTCTGCCAAGACTATGTTATAGTTCCAGTTATCAGTTCAGTCCTCCTTCTCTGCATTCCTAAGCTACTGAACTGCATCAATAGTTTCCGTCATTGTCTAGCCTTCAGGGCTCCATGTTAAGAGAAATACTGTATTTGATGGTCATTTAATATTCTTCATCACGCACTACATGTAGAATAATGCATGGTCCAGTCTTAGAGTCAGTTAGCTTTTCCCCTCATGACTTCTAGTTTATATCAACATGTTCTCTAAACATCAGATACTAGATACTGCTTAGGTACATGTCGCTCCGACCCTCCAGACTTTAGTCTCTGCTCCTAGCACAGAGTTCATAGCCCCAGCTTCTTCTCGTAACACGTCATTGCCAGTTTGCGAGCACTACCAGGTTAGAGGTCCCCGCTCCTTAGGTAGCCCCCTCCTATGTTTCCGCCCATTCATGACATATTCTGTTACGTCTGCACCACATGTCTATGTATACGCCCAGTTACACCTACTTTTACTCTTATCTTTCGCGACTGCTACGCGTCACGCCTTCTGTTCCACCCACTGCTACGCCTACTGCAATGTAATGCTATGTGTTTGCGCTATGTATATATGCTCGTGTATTGTTATCAAAAGTTAGCGCGCTCATCTCAGACCCAGCCCCAGCAGCTGCTGGGCCCTGTCATCCTATTCCTATGCAGGTTGTCCTGTTCCTGTCCTTATGCTGTATTAAACCTGCAAAACTCCTACTACCTCGAATCTTGACTCTTATTTATTGAGCTATCTGTTATGATATATGTCTAGTCAAAAATAGGGTATTATTTATTTATTTACCACATAATGGCGCCCGAATAGGGACTTGCCCTTTCCCCACGCGTCGGTGAAGCCACGCCGACCCCCTGACCCTCTGCAGCCGTGACGGAACCATACCGGCCACGTGCAGATATTTCTGCTTCAAGTATCCCTCAGGCCCACGGAGGAGACGGAGGAGGCGGTCCAGCATCCAAACGAGACGGTGGAGGAACGCGGCGAGTCCCGACCAGAGCCCAAGCCAAGAGTCCAAGGTCCGAGGTATCCGGAGGCCCACCCGTAACCGAAGTCCGAAGTTCGTCGTCCGTCATCGTAGCAGTCCAGTCCAGTCCGAAGCTTTCCGTTCTTGCTGCCCGGTGAGTACCATTACTGGGGTAGTATCTAGACAGGGTCAATCTAAATTGACTCTGGTCCGTGGGTTGGTGGTACCCAGGCCCACAAACGAAGTGTTCACCTAGGTGGATACGGGTCTTGATGCGTCCCTTTATGGGACCGGTATGTTCCGTACTGTTTCAGCAGTGCATCCAGTAACTCTAGTCTGTTCCGTTCTCGAGAAATTCTTGTGTTTCTGTTCTCAGTATTCCAGGTAATATTTCTGTCCGAACTGTAATGTTATGATGTTGTTCAATGTATTTCCAATGTCGTGGTATGCCTGAATTGTTTTCCCAATTGTTATTGTTCCTCGTCTATTGTATTGTGTTCCGATTCAAGTTTACAATGTCTCTCTTTTCGAGATTACGTCAGTTAAAAACTAGAAAGGGTTTGTTAGAAGAAGCAGTTCCTGTTCCGCCTAGGGACAGTCCAGGTCACTTTATGTATCAGAAACATGGCATAAGCGCCATATTGTATTTAGATTTATGGGTAGAGTATACCAGACAGTTAGAAGAAAAGTATAGATGGCCCGTATCGGGTACATGGGATGCCGAATGCATCATGCGAGTAGAAGAAGCATTATGGAAAAAGAAAGCCAGACAGTCACAGAAAGATGCCATCGAGTTATGGCGCAAAGAAGCTCATAAAAGAACCGAAAAAGAAATCAGAAAGTCAGAACTAAGTAGAGAATCCCAAGAACGAGCCCAAGAAAGAGAATTAATCGAGATAGGTGAACGAGTTAGAACTGAGCAATCAGACAGACAGAGGCATGCCCTTAATAAGGGTATGTATCCTCTTCTTGCTGAGGGCTTGCCAAAAGCGACCCCAGAGGCATCCAGTAATTTCCCGCCACCATTAGTTCCGACCAAGCTACGTCACAAACCGACCGCAGCTGATATTTTTATTTCGTCCTATCTGGACGACACAGTCCCCGAATATGCAAATCCTGTTCACGCTCCGCCAGTCCCTGTAAATCAGGTAATTCCTGATCCTCCAGACACCGGGGTGCCCTTAACAGCCCCCCCGGGTCAGCCCGCCATACAAGTCCAGCCCACGTTACAATACCCGACCCTGCCAGGACGAAAAGCATCAGTTGATGATTCTAGTTTAGGGGCCGCAGGGGGAGGTCTTCCTCAAACCCCGCCGCCATACAAGCGTTTATCAGCACTCGAATTACATGCTCAAGCATCACAGCGTACTCCTAAAAGTAATAAGTCTGTTGCAGAAATCAGGCAAACCCTTGGCGAATGTGTCTATGACCCAGTTCCAGGCGAATTTAATATGGTTTTATATTCCGTACGCATAAGGAGGGTGACCGAGTATCTAGTCACCTTGCCGAATATGAAAGAAGATCTAGACAGAATATATCGTTTCATCCGTACAGGGGATGACCCACAAAGTATTAGTGATGCCATGTCTCAAAGGAAAGCCGAGATTCAGCGCATGATATTAAAGTTTTTAATTAACTGTCTAATAAGAGAACAAGATTATCCGTCTAAAGACCCGGAAGAAATGAAAACTCTAACAAAGTGGAGTGATAATATAGCCGAAGGAAAGCACAATACCATTGGTGCCATGGAAAGTATGTACAAGAAAATCCGTAGAGAGATAATAAAGATACACGAACAGCGTAAAGCAGCACAAGTAAGCGAGAAAGAAAGTACCTCTGATCCTGAAGAGGAAGACGATGAGAATACTGCCAGAATAGCGTATGTAGGAAAACCCAGATTTCCAGATCGCCATTTACGTCTAGAACACAAGTCAATTTTCCATCATCCAGCACCAGAACAAGGTTCCCTAGAACAAGTATTTCAAGCTACCGATCACATTCTGAAATCACGAATTGGTTATAGTGAGTTAAGTACCATGCATGAGCAGGAACTAGCCCGATCAGCAGTCCGATGGATTACTGATTCTACCACTTTTCCAGACGAAATAGTGGCACAAATGTTTCTGAAAATGCCCCCAGCCGAGCAACGACTGGTGGGTATGTATATGATTCAGCACCTCATTACTCTGTATGAGGGTCAACATTCTGATCCAGGCCCGTTACATGATATCCTGAACGAGTTACTCCAGTATAAATGGAGAGGTCTAGGTACCGATTTAATTAGTGTCATTTTAGAACAGCGTCACAAATATAGAACATTCTTGAACCAGCATTTTGTTCATGTCTCACCCCCAGTATATCGATTAGTGATTGACCTACGAGAACTTAACAAATGTATTATTCCTCAGTACCCAGTTGTCCCAGATATCTCTTCCCTATTAACAGCCATTGATTCCGAAGCCACGTTCTTCACTGTCATAGACCTCAAGAACGCATTTTTTAGTGTTCCTATTCATCCAGACAGCCAGTTTCTTTTCGGATTTTGTTTAAATGGAAGGAGCTATATGTTTACACGAGCTCCTCAAGGTTTCACAGAAAGTCCTAGTATTTACAGTCAAGCACTTAAGAGACAACTAGATAATATTCACATGCCAACTGACACTGCCCTGCTCCAATATGTCGATGATCTACTGATCACAGCCCGTTCTGAACGTGACTGCGAGCGAGCGTCACTGACGGTTCTGTATTTCCTAGCCGAGATGGGGCACAAGGTGTCCCCTTCGAAGCTTCAATTCTGTGTCCAGCAAGTGGTATACTTAGGACACTTGCTGTCCAAGAGGGGTAGGCAGTTGACACCAGACCGTATCCAGTTGATAGCGAGTCTTCCCCAGCCCAAGACCCAGAAGGAGGTACGTGCCTTTATCGGCCTCACTTCTTACTGCAGACAATGGATTCCTCAGTATGCATTTCTAGCCAAGCCACTGATACAGTTAACGACACAGGAGGCAGCCGTATCGACTGTTCTCCCTTGGACATCTGAACATACACTTAGTTTCAACGAGTTAAAGAAAGCCCTATGCCAAGCTCCAGTTCTAGCTACACCGAACTACAGTAAGCCTTTTACACTTTTTGTCACTGAACGTGAAGGTACAGCATTATCTGTTCTCACACAAGATCAAGCAGGACAATACAAGCCCTGTGCTTATTTTTCGAGCACATTAGATCCAGTCGCCCAGGCTTTGCCTGCGTGCCTCAAGTCAGTTGCAGCCACAGCCCTAGCTATCAGACAAAGTGATTCCATAGTTTTAGGACACTCTCTGACAGTACAAGTTCCACATTCCGTGGAAGTTCTTTTAAATCGAACACAAACTCAGCACTTGACAATTGCACGTTTAACAGGTTATGAATTGACACTGTTTCAGCCACACATAGAAATTAGACGCTGCAACATCCTGAACCCTGCTACACTATTACCATCAGTTAGTTCAAATTCTGCCACACACGACTGTGTGGAAGTAGTCAACATTACGACAAAGCCAAGACAAGACCTGACAGACATTCCGTTACCAGATCCTGACCTGACACTTTATGTGGATGGTTCATGTATGAGAACTAGTACAGGGGAACTAGTCGCTGCGTATGCAGTGACTACTGACACCAAAGTTATTGAGACCCACCGTATTGATACCCTGTCCGCTCAAGCAGCAGAGCTAGTTGCTCTGACACAAGCCTGCATACACGCCAAGAACCTGAAAGTTAATGTTTACACAGATTCACGTTACGCATTTGGAGTCGTTCACGACTTTGGAGTGCTCTGGCAGGAGAGAGGTTTCATGACTTCTCATGGAACCAAGATTCAGCATGGTTTCCTTATCCAAGCTCTGTTAGATGCCATACATTTACCGACATCTATTGCTATCATGAAATGCAAAGCACATACGAAAGTTACTGACATTATTTCTCAAGGTAATGATCTAGCAGATCGCACAGCCAAGCTTACAGCACAGACTCCAGACATTCCAGTTAACAAGACACATACTCCAGATCCAATCACATGTATGACAGTTAAGGACCCTACTCAAGATGTCATAGATATCCAGTTACATGCTACTCCCGATGAAATCAAGAAATGGTCTGAACAAGGAGGGGTCCAGACAGATCAAGGATGGTTAACAAAGGGTAGGACCGCATGGTTTCTCCCCGACTCTATGGTTCAAGTCATCATTAATACCGCACATAGTCCAGCACACTTAGGAGAAAAAGCAATGTTAGACAGTATCCAGAACATTTGGTTCAACAAGCATTTACGAGCTGCAGCCAAGCAGAAAATCCGTACCTGTATGATATGTTGTCAGTTTAATCCAGGTAAAAGTGTCCCGGTGGAACAAGGTGGTTTCCAGCCTCCTGACCACCCTTTTGAAGTCCTCCAGATGGATTATATTCAGATGGAGCGATGTTGAGGTTTCAAGTATGTCCTTGTAGTTGTATGCGCTTTGTCCAGATGGACAGAAGCATATCCAGTCCCAGATTACACAGCCGCGACCACTGCCAAGCAGTTGGTTCGTGAATTCTTCCCTCGATATGGACTCCCTAGAGTCGTATATTCTGATAACGGTCAGCCATTCTCATCTGAGTTGATGAAGCACGTTTCCCTGTTGTTGGGGTACCAGTGGAAGTTCCATTGTGTACGCCATCCTGAAGCAGCCGGTCTAGTCGAGAGACATAATCAGACTCTGAAAATTCGAATTGCCAAAGTATGCAAAGAAAAAGGTGTGGACTGGCTAGTAGCTCTGCCAGTCGCTTTGTTTTATATGCGCATGGTCGCACACTCCAGATCAGGTCTGTCCCCGTATGAGGTCGTTTTCGGCCGCCCCCCTAACATGTGGGGTACTCCTAGACCCCGAAGTATTACTGATGTTTCATGTAATATGCTGACAGATTACCTAGCTTCCTTGATGTCTGCCCTCAACTCATGTCGTTCACAGGTTGCCGCCGCATTTCCAGACAATACCGAGGTGGCACCGCATGAGATTGTTCCAGGTTCGATGGTGCTCGTCCGGAACTTCGACAGATCAAGTCCGCTGGAGCCTCGTTGGAAAGAGCCCCGACAGGTCCTCCTCACCACCCGTACGGCCGTGAAGTTGGAAGGACGCAAGGGCTGGGTGCACCTTTCTCATGTTAAACTTTTTAATGGACTGAAACCCGCCTTAAAGAACATTTCCCAGGATATCAAGACTTGTCAAAATATTGTTTTAAAGGACTGTCCCGCAAAAGACATTGCTACACCCCCTCCCCTGTTAGAGAAAACTCCGCAGCAGGAGTATAAGCAAAAACTCCGGTCTAGTAAAATAAGTCAGTCAGTTTGATTGTATAAGTCCTCCCCTAGGTGAAACGGTTAGACTGTTTCTGACATGTATAAAATAGACCCCCATAGTGAGAGAGTTAGTCAAAACTCAAACCGATGTATCGTTTTTCTAAGTTTCATATTATTCATCAGCATAATGATTTCTTGCACTAGTTACGCATTTTTCCTGTATCTTCCAGTTCCTCATGTAAATATGTCTGCTAATGCTACTATAGAGCACACGTTTAGTGATCTGCCTCCTCACGAATATTCTTACCGCCTCGCTATGCGTAATAACTCATTTATCCGTATGTTACATTACTCACACCAGACCAGCAATGCCACTAATTGTTGGGTGTGTGGTCGACTCCCCCCTTTCCAGACACCGAAGGGAGTTCTGCCACTCTTTCCTTATCCCTTTTCACATAATGGTTCGTGTGGAGCATGGTCCACGTTAACGTCATCCTCAACAGATATGTCTTTTCTTAACAGCACATGTTTCCCAGACAAGCAAGGTTTCCCTCACAGAACAGGTTTAGATCTAGAAAATGAAGTATATAATTTAGGTAATTATTCGTCGAATTTTATGGTCCTGAATGTTCAGTCTGATACTACTCCAGACTCACCTGCTATTTCAGTACTACCAGTCAAAGGCGAATTATGTGTCCGTAATTATGGTTCTGTACATGTAGGACATAGTGATTGTACTACTATTATCAAGTATAGTGACAGTGGGAAATCTATTTTTAAAGCTTCACGTCATTCTTATTTTGTTTGTGGTCAAACTGCATATGTTCGTCTGCCCCTCGATTGGGAGGGAACCTGTTACATTGCCTTCCTACTGCCACCTGTTTTCCTAGCCCCACCTGACTATCATAGGAATTCCTTCCTAGTACATACTAGACACAAGAGAAACCTCCCGATTGTCGATTATACTGAAACTGCTGCAGAACAATTCATTGATATTGATAAAGGTGTGTTCCCTTATTTAGGTACAGTTGTAAACAGTAAGCTAATCCGTAGGTTAACAAGAACCCTTGAAGCAGTAGTAGATGAGACTGCCTCCGCTCTAGGTAACTTAACCGAAGAGCAATCCTTTATGAGAATTGTCGTGCTCCAGAATCGTCTCGTCCTTGACGTCATACTGGCCGATAGGGGCGGGGCCTGTAGACTTATCGGATCTAGTTGCTGCATTTTCATTCCAAATAACGCGCCGTCTGTTTATTCAGCTATAACCAGACTTCATAAAATAGCCCATCTGTTACACCAAGATCCAGGCACCTGGACATGGTCCGGTTGGTTCTGGAATATAATTTCCGCCTGGGGATGGAAAGTCCTGTCCCTTCTAGGTATAGCAGTAGCGATCATATTCAGCTGCTGCCTCTGTATACAATGTGGCCCTGCGATTTGCGGCATGTGTGCTACCTCTTGTATTCCTAGTCCCAAGCCCCGTTCTAAATCCCGTTCCAAGACAATTCGAGACGAGCAAATGGTACTGTATGAAATGATAGATGGTATCATGAATATTGATGTTTCCTGATGGAAACGTAGTGACAAGGAGGGAATGTGGAAAAGTAAAATTTGCCATGTTCTGTGTCCCTACGTGTCATCCTCATATGTTATGTGTGCATGACTAATATGCATATGTTATTCCCCATGTCCGATTCAAGACGCAATTACAGTTGTGTCCACCTCTGGTATGTCATTTTCCAGTCCTCGTGAATACTACGGATATCAGGCCTATGTAAAGTAATGTTGCCACGCTTCTCAGTGTGCACGTTATTTCATTATAAAGTCCCCGTTTCTAGGCCTCAAAAGGGCCTGGACATCAGATTCAGCTCCTGTCTCCTGAAGCCTCGCTGAGGAGCGATACAGCCCCCACCTGTATCCTCGACCTTTCACTTACTTCCTGCCTCGCAGTGCCCGGTGCAGCTTGGCTCTGCCTCTGAGTCTGCCAAGACTATGTTATAGTTCCAGTTATCAGTTCAGTCCTCCTTCTCTGCATTCCTAAGCTACTGAACTGCATCAATAGTTTCCGTCATTGTCTAGCCTTCAGGGCTCCATGTTAAGAGAAATACTGTATTTGATGGTCATTTAATATTCTTCATCACGCACTACATGTAGAATAATGCATGGTCCAGTCTTAGAGTCAGTTAGCTTTTCCCCTCATGACTTCTAGTTTATATCAACATGTTCTCTAAACATCAGATACTAGATACTGCTTAGGTACATGTCGCTCCGACCCTCCAGACTTTAGTCTCTGCTCCTAGCACAGAGTTCATAGCCCCAGCTTCTTCTCGTAACACGTCATTGCCAGTTTGCGAGCACTACCAGGTTAGAGGTCCCCGCTCCTTAGGTAGCCCCCTCCTATGTTTCCGCCCATTCATGACATATTCTGTTACGTCTGCACCACATGTCTATGTATACGCCCAGTTACACCTACTTTTACTCTTATCTTTCGCGACTGCTACGCGTCACGCCTTCTGTTCCACCCACTGCTACGCCTACTGCAATGTAATGCTATGTGTTTGCGCTATGTATATATGCTCGTGTATTGTTATCAAAAGTTAGCGCGCTCATCTCAGACCCAGCCCCAGCAGCTGCTGGGCCCTGTCATCCTATTCCTATGCAGGTTGTCCTGTTCCTGTCCTTATGCTGTATTAAACCTGCAAAACTCCTACTACCTCGAATCTTGACTCTTATTTATTGAGCTATCTGTTATGATATATGTCTAGTCAAAAATAGGGTATTATTTATTTATTTACCACATTACGCATTGCATTATTTCTGCATTACGAACTACCTGAAGGCTGTATTACGCATTGCATAATTTCTGCATTAGGAACTACCTGATTGTTGTATTACGCATTGCATTATTTCTGCATTACGAACTGCCTGATTGTTGTATTACACATTGCATTATTTTAGCATAACGAACTACCTGATTGTTGCATTACGCTTTCCATTAGTTTGCATAATGAACTGCCTGATTGTCGCGTTACGCATTGCATTATTTTGGCATTACAAACTGCTTGATTGTTGCATAACAAACTGCATTATTTTTACATTGCGAAGTGCCTGATTCTTGCATTACGAACTGCATAGCATTGCATTAGGACTGCATTAAATCATCTAGAGTTGCTCATTAATATCGCCAGAACGTACAATGGCTGGCTGGCCTAATAACCGGCCAGGAGGAATAGTACAAATACGCATATGTTGGATTTATATCGTGTGGTCTCATCGTATATCTTTTTATATAGATATATACTTGTTTTTATGAAACTCGTGTGGAGTTCATTTGTGATGTCATCATTGGGTTACTGAGAACTGTGGTTGCAAATACTTTAATTGCATTAAAGATAAGCCTGGCTGCTCGTGAAAAGCTACCGAGGGGGTGAGCAGGGGCTATCTTATAAGGTGTCCTTCCTTTCCCTGACGTGGAAGCAAGGGTTCCTACTTAGCCTCTGGTACCTACGTGAGTCAACTAGAGACCCCCAGTTCTAACACCAGGTTAGCCCAAAAATATTAAATGGTATTTTTTTAACACAACCCTTACACATCAGTAAGACTGGTCAACCTCCTTACAGCCTATTAACCCTACAGAGGCCATTAATCATCATAAATACTTCAATATATACTCCCCAAATGAAATAGACACATTGAAAGGTACTCAAAAAATGCTATATAAACTTATTTGCCTCAGCTGGCTTCCACTTAACTGCCATTTAATGTTGCATTTCCCTTTTCTGAAGTACATCATCTGGTTTTACACATACTAAATATTAACCTATTTTCTTTGCAATGTAGATTTGATGCTTCTAGTTCCTTCTGACACCCAGAAGGGCTATGATATAACACAATTAGATCATTTGCAAACATAAGAACATGTATTAACTGATGGTTTCCATTTGTGGAGGGATTCATTTAGCTTTTAACAAAGAACCCACAAGATCTACAAATAATGATAATAATAATTGAGCAGATTCACAACTGTTTTACTTCTTTTTCTAGTGTGATATTTGTGTTCATTCCCCATGGTCCTTCAGCAGTACCCTCTCCATGTTTGAATGACACACTATTAAAAGTGATAGTAAGGTTGATGGAACAAACGTAGAATAAAAGTTAGCATACCCATTCAAATGCTGCTTTGAAATCATAAAATCAGGCTGGCAGATCGCTGCCATTCTAATTTTCCTTGTGATGTAATTCAAGGCAAATGTATAGGACGCATGTGCCTTGTCCAGAATGCCTATTCTGAAGTGATTCATTGATGTTATCCTTCTTGGATGTAGAAGTCTTCCCTGTTGAAGGAAAACTGGCAACCTCATTATTTACGAAGCCAACTGATAGAAACAAGGCCTTATTGTTTTCAAGTAACCATCCCTGTAGTTTAAAGGAAAACCTTCCTTACGGCCAATTTTTACGCGTGCGTAGGAATTGCTCAAACAATGATGACTTTAATCTGCATGCTGGTAACTTGGTCAAAAAATTATGTGATCGTGGTTATCCTAAAAAACTAGTGAGGAATTCAATGAAACGCGCCAGATGGACACCAAGGGAAAGTCTTCTTGAGCGTAAAAAGAAAGGCCAATTGAAACGTCAAGTCTGCGTCACAACTTTTTGCCCCAATGCCAACAAATTGAAAAAAATCATAGGACAGAACTGGCATCTGGTTAAGAACCTACACGAGAGCCTACAGGAATCTCCCCTATTTGCTTTCAAGAAAGAAAAATCTATTGCCAACTATGTAGTAAAAGCAGCGACAGTGAAGGAACAACAACCCACTCTAAGACATCTTATGGGTTTGCCACCCATAACAGGGCATCACAAATGTGGCACATGCCTGTGCTGCGACCTTACTGTGGAAGGGACGCTCTTCCAACATAATGGGATCTCCTGGAAACATCAAACATTTAGCAACTGCAAATCCAAATACGTTGTTTATGTTATGTTATGTTATGTTAGGGCTATTTGTATTGCGCACGGCTGCTCCAGCGAAGGAGCGTCCCGGCGCACCGACAAGGTGGCGAACACAACACAACAGAAAACAGAAAATATTATTTAAAAATGGGGGTATGGATTTTAACATAACTCAGAGAACAGAAGGGTTTTAGCGGCCTTGCGGAAGGAAAGCAAGTCGCCAAGGGTCCGGAGTTTCAAGGGGAGAGCGTTCCAGAGCGCGGCTGCCCGCACCCTAAAAGAGCGACCCCCCGCCCGACTGAGTTTGAACCGAGGGGCTGCCGCTAGTTCTTGGTCCAACGAACGCAAAGTGCGGCCCGGGATGTAAGAGCACAAAAGTTGGCACAGTAAGGGAGGCGGTAGGCCCTTCAGAATCTTGAAAGATATGCACAGTACTTTAAAATGGATCCGCTGCCTAACGGGTAACCAATGCAAGGCTCGCAAGGTTGGACCGGCCGAGCAAAACCTAGGAAGACCTACGATTGCTCTGGCCGCTGCGTTCTGCACTCTTTGAAGTCGGGTTAGCTCGGCCTGGTTTAACCCTATGAAAAGGGAGCTGGCATAGTCCAGCCGAGCCAAAACCGTTGCTTGTACCACAAGTTGACGGGTTGCGGCATCAAAATATTTAAGGGCAGGTCGCAGATTGCGCAAGATGCCAAAGCAGCACGCCGCCGTCCTTTTAGTGTGACCAACAAAGTTGAGGGAAGGGTCCAGCCAGACACCAAGATTTTTGATCTCCGCAACCGGAGTGGGGGTGGGACCCAACTCAGGGGGCCACCAGGTATCTCCCCAAAGGTCCGTCCGCTTCCCAAAGACCATCACCTCCGTTTTTTTGGCGTTAAGTTGGAGACAGTTGGACGTCATCCAACCAGCCACCGCCCTAAGTCCTTCTCTGAATCTTGGGGCATCCACCCCAGAGTCCCCGCTGATCGTGACCGCTAGCTGGGTATCATCTGCGTATGACACCATGGTCATACCACAGAGCTTCACCACCTCAGCCAGCGGCCTCACGTAGATGTTAAACAACGTGGGACTCAGCGAGGAACCCTGCGGAACCCCAAGAGACAGAGGATGACATTTGGACTGATAGGGCGGGGACGCCACACAGAAGGAACGATCCCTGAGAAACGAACGAAACCACTGGTGTGCAGTGCCAGTCACCCCTATCTCCTCCAGCCGCTGCAGGAGAATTTCATGGGAGACCGTGTCAAAGGCGGCGCTTAGGTCTAACAAAACAAGCGCCGCCGTTTGACCTGCATCCAGAACTGCCCGCAGGTGCTCGACCATAAATAACAATGCTGTCTCCGTACTGTGGCCGGCCCGAAAACCATTCTGGGTGTCGTCCAGAATGTTGGCACGCGACAGATGATCAGTGAGGGCGGTGTTAACATGCACCTCCGCGAGTTTGGCTGGCCACGGGAGAAGCGAAATCGGGCGGTAGTTCTCCGATTTTAAGGGGTCGAGAGATGGTTTTTTCAAAATGGGCATAACTACCGCATGCTTCCATTTCAAAGGCACCTGGCCAGATGATAGCGACATGTTGATTAAGTCGCAGACCGGGCGAGCAAAAGTCTGGTCTCTGAACATTGGTGGCTTGAGCGGGTCAACCGGCGACCCAGACTTGACTCGAAGGGCCAATGCCGTGTAAGACTCCAAAGAGAGACAGGGGAGAGAATCTAGCACCACCTGATCCTGCTGGATGGGTGGCCCCGTACTGGTTTGTGCAGTGGTGGGGAAGGCCCTATAGATGGTCTGGACCTTCTCCAGGAAGAAAGCCGCCAGCGCTTCACAATGGGTATTGGAGCTGATGGAATTGCCGGCAGGCTCCCTAGCCACAAGGTCTTTAAGGGCCTTAAAGATGGTTTTAACAGGATTCCCACTGCTGCGAAACTCCAGAGCGTAATATGCCGCCCGGGTTCTACAGACCGCGCGGTGATAGGACTTAACCGCAGCCATATACAGGTTTTTTTTGCTGCTGTCATACCTCTTCCTCCAGTCTCTCTCTGCACGTCTACAGACACTTTTTAGAGCCCTCAGATTGCCATCATACCAGGGGCTGGGGGCGCGGAGGCCACACTTACTGGAAACCATCGGGATAAGGGAGTCGAGGGCTCTGGTTACCCATCCGCAGAAATGGTCATAACCAGATTCCACGTTCTCCACTGCACCCAGAGGATCATCAGTGAGAAGGCGATGGAGATCTTCCGCCTTAAGTTTGCTCCAGCGCCGTCTGGGCATAGCTCGCAGTGGCGCCTTAAGTGGGGCTTCTATAAGAGGACAGTAGATAGTCACGAGCGAGTGGTCTGACCAGGTCAGGGGGAGAGGGGGGGCCACTGTAGCCCCCTCTAAGTTGGAGAAAAAGGGGTCCAGAATGTGGCCACCCTTATGAGTGCGGTCCGAGACCAGCTGGAACAGTTGAAGGGCCTCGAGATCCGCCACCATCCCTCCCACTGAAGAAAGACACAGAGTGTCAAAATGGAGATTCAAGTCTCCAATGATAGAAAAATTGGCAGACCCTACTGCTAGTGAACTAACTGCCTCGGGAAGAGCCTCCCTAAATGCCACGGAACTACCAGGTGGGCGATAAATAAGCAATCCTGACATGGTAAAATGCGATGTAACTGCAACCTTGAACAGGGCGCTCTCGCATCCCGTGATGTTCTGCACTCTCCAGGCGCAAGGATAACAAGATTTAACTGCAAGAGCGACTCCACCCCCTCTCGAAGAGCGGTTGAGCGTGTAGATGGAATACTCCGCGGGGAGCGCCAAATTCAATACAGTAGAATCGGTATCCTGCAGCCATGTCTCTGTCAGACAGAAGATGTCAGGGGGGTCATTGTCCATAAGATCAGCAATATCCTGATAATGCTTGACCGCCGATCTTACGTTCAAATTCCAGATGGTGAGATGTCGCGAAGAGACGTTGCTGCTTATGGCAGGCTGCACTATACTGGACCCCAAGCAAGATGGTGCTTCGAGTAGCCAACCACCACAAGCACAATGGTGGGGGCCACACAAAGGGTCAACACGGGCTCCAGCGCAAGGAGGCAGGCAATTGTTAATCGCCAGGAGAGTTTCCCTGGTGTACGTAAGCATAATTAATGATGTACCTGATGTTAAGGCCACCGCGAAACCAGCGCAACCGAGCGCGGACGGGCGCAGACGGGCACGACTCCGGCCACGCGAGGACACGCCCGCTGCGCGATCCCGCTGCGCTAGGGGAGGAGCATTAAGTAGGTGTTCCCAGGCGTCACATGCGCAAACAAGCGCTAGCAGATGGAAATGCCTCACTCCACTCACCCCACTCCAAGATGGCCACCAAAAACGAGCAGGGCACCCACCCCAGGACCAGACCCGCCCAAACGGCGGTGAGGCGCACAAAATTATGGTGCAGGTAAGGGGGGATTTAAAAAAGGGTCAAAATGACCAAAGCCAGCAGAAATTATAAATAAGCGTTTTTAAAACAGCAGTTTTACTGCAAAAACGCGCGAAGCGCTCTCGCAGCAGCAGCTACCTTGTCAGGGGCTGAGAACAGGAGGGACTCGCCTTAAGTAGGTGTTCCCAGGCGTCACATGCGCAAACAAGCGCTAGCAGATGGAAATGCCTCACTCCACTCACCCCACTCCAAGATGGCCACCAAAAACGAGCAGGGCACCCACCCCAGGACCAGACCCGCCCAAACGGCGGTGAGGGGCACAAAATTATGGTGCAGGTAAGGGGGGATTTAAAAAAGGGTCAAAATGACCAAAGCCAGCAGAAATTATAAATAAGCGTTTTTAAAACAGCAGTTTTACTGCAAAAACGCGCGAAGCGCTCTCGCAGCAGCAGCTACCTTGTTGTTTATGGAATTAAATGCCCGTGTGGACTACTGTATATTGGTAAAACCAACCAAGAGATCCGCCGAAGGATCTCGCAGCACAAGTCCAGGTTAAAACAGAAGGTGGAGACCGCGCCTCTGGTTAACCATTGGATTAGATGCCAACACCAGATAAATGACTTGAAATGGACAGTCATTTCTAAAATAGAAAAAGACTCCTACGGAGGCGACTGGGATCAAAAACTGTCGAGGAGAGAAGCTCTCCTAATTGTTAAATTCGACACGGCCGTGTCAGGTCTCAACGAACTATCTGAAATTTATAAACTTTAATTCCTTCTGTGCAGCAGAATTCTGACGTGATTAGTCCTTTCTTTTACATACAACTCTTCAACGGTGTGCACTAGTTGATCTATTTCCACTAGTTTATCCTTTGGATGACATCGGAGTTATGGCATTTATTAATTTACCCTCCGCTTAATGGTGATGCCAGCCCCCCCGTCCCCCCGTCCTCTGATTCCAGAGAGTCCGAATTTGCAAAAGCGTTTTTCCATGCGATCGTTTCGCACTGTTAAAACTACATTTACCAGCAGGCTTAGAGGCACGCATGCGTCTTCACCCGCCTGATGGTCATTGACTAAGTGTTCACCTTGGGAACCAGACGTGGCCCGCTACCGGTGAGTGTTCGGCCCCCGGGAATAGATATTGCGCTTTCCATCCACGTTTCAAGTCCGCCTTAAATTGAGTCTGACATTGTCCACTTTGTTTTTTAGAGACTCGACGTGCTGATAATTAGTTCCGACGCCGCTTGGTGTAAACCGACTAAACTGAATCCATTTCCGGGTTTGAAGCCCGAACCCGGCCCGGTAAGCACATTTTGTTAGCATTTACTTTGGCGTGCTTGTATGCATTTACGTGACTGTCGCTTTCGTTTGGGAACGCGTATATTAAAACTATTGACACGCTATCCTTTAGGGCTACCCCGGCCGGCCGCGCATTGTTGTTGAAGACTGCCTTTAATGAAGAACATTCGGATTTTTCACTCAGGTAAACTACGAGTGTAGATTGGCATTTAGAACAGAAATCAGGCTCTGAAGAGTGGCACTAATATCCTACTTTCTTCTTTTCTCCTGTTTTTCTTTTCTGATTTTTAGATAAATTTCCGTCTGCTCCACTGTTGGGTAAGCTGTTTTTGGATTACTTGGTGTAGTAGTGCTTAGGGGTTTTGAGGTTTTTATAACCACTTTATTAGATACTTAGATTTGGTCTTTTTGTCTCCTTCGCAGAGCGTGCTTAGGTCCTGATGAGAATCCCGTGAGTAGAGAGGATTCGAAACGCTGTAGGGTCAACCATTGCCACCCTGGTGCCTTAATGTTACGCCACCCGGTTTGGTGTCTATACACCCATTGAGTGTTTAATATATGTTTTTTCTGACAACTGAAAGCGAAATCAATAGTGGTGTATTCTTTGTTTGCATTATCCCTTACAATTATTCTGCAATTTATTTTGGTTGACCCTATGTATTTTACCATTGTTTGAGTGTGAGTGGTGTGAATGTGATATGCTTGTCGAGCGTTGAGATGGTTGCAATTACATTTTTTTTATTGTTTTGTGTTCCAAGTTCTTGTTTGTGAAGAATACAATCTATAAAGATGTATTGAAATAGAAAAAATGTGCGATGTTTAAATCATTGTAAATAAACAGCTATTTAAATAGCAATAAACCCAGGTATTGAACAGATGTCTGTACTTTGGTGAAAGTTAATATTTTGAAAAAACTTATCAGCACTGGCATTCCTCCCTTGTTGTTACATTGATTAGGCTCAGCCTTGCTGATTAGAGCCAACCCTATTTTGTTATTAGTAGTAAAACATTGTGGGGCATATTATCAAGGACTTATCGCAATTTATTGGCACTTTTGCGCCGCAAAAGTGCCGATAAATGTATCGCCATATTCTCAAGTTGGTGCAAACTGCCGATATCGTCAGTTTTTCAGCGATAGCTGCCGCAAAAAACATCGCCACGGATTAGAGCGACAACTAATGCTAATAATATGCAGAGTAGGCTTTTCTGTGCAAAAACACACAAAAACATCCCTTTGCGATATTCTGAATGACCAGCCAGATCGGCGAGGCGATAAGGCGCGTTAGCAGCAGGGACTTAACACCTGCCTATTACTGGTGTTAAGCAGGACGACAACCTGCAGTATAAAGGGAACCCAGCCAAGAGACACATCTGAAGACCAACAGATGCCATGGAGCCAATGATCATGCAGCTTGGAGACCCGAGAGGGCCACAAAACCCACGGCCACCACCCACAGGATCTCACCCTCGGACCACTTCTCCCCCAGACTACCACCTATTAAGCGCAGAACAATACAGCGGACGTTCCTAAAATGCACCAGTCTCAGAGACTCAGCACCAGAGGATGCCATTGCCCACTACAGGCTCAAAAGGACAACCATCCTCCGCATCCTGACCCACATTGCGCACAGGCTGACGGTACCAACACAGAGGAGAACCAACATCCCTCCACAGACAAAGCTGCTGGCTGTGCTGCACCTGTTGGCCTCTGGTAACTTCCAACCAACAACTGACAGAGTCGGAGGAGTCTCACAGCCAGCCCTATCAAACTTCCTCACACATGTCTTGGATGCATGTCCACAAAAGCAACGGCGGGCCCCTGTATCCGCACCCCACACTAGTTCCAATTCATAGTGTTCCTGCACAACCAACTCCCACCGCCAGCCATTGCATGATACCTCTGTGCTCCAGATCCAAGATTGTAGTTACTGAAATGGGGGTGCGCAGGTCATGAAGTCCAGTAGTAAACAATAGTGTAAAACTGTTCTTCATTACAAATACTAAATCAACAATATGAAAAGATTAGCCAACGCGTTCCATTCCCAACGGTGAACTTCATCAGGGCAACGTATGGATTCAATTAACTGCATATGATGCGGGAACTCCCCAATACAATTCCATATTCCGAAATCTGTTGGATAAATAGTGACAATGGTCAAGCGTCCGTATAGTCACAAACGTAATCTGATACAGTATATTGCACTTGGACAAACCGGAATGCTTATAGGTTTCATAAATCCTGAATAAAAAGATTGTAACAGACGTTCGTGCGGTCGTAACCTTCGTAAGAAAGAAAAGGAAGGTTACGACCACACGAACTTCTGTTACGTTCTTATGCAGGATTTATCATACCTGTCAGCATCACGGTTTGTATCAGCTTGATACCCCTGCACCTTCACTTCCCCCACACTGCACAGGAACAGCTGGAGACAAAGTAAGGGAACTCTGCCATAGCTGGATTCCCGCATGTGTTGGGGCAATTGACTGCACACATGTACTACTTGTGCCCCCTGCCGACACTGCACAGAATCACCGCAACAGAAACCACACACATTCCATCACTGTGCAGGCAAAAGTGGACCACCAGGGCCTGTTCACCAATGTCGCCGCAAACTTCCCAGGCAGTGTGCATGATTCCTACATCTTCCAAAGTCCATCACCAACCAGCGTTTTGAGGATGGAAACTATGGAAATGCACTGCTCGTCGGTAAGTACTAACTAAACACACCACACACCTTAACTCCATAATCATACAACACACAACTGTGTGAATGCACACGTTACAAAATCATATACAACATGTCAATCAACATGCCCAACTACCAAACGGATGTATGACGATACAACGCGTTCTACTACAATGCGGTATGTTACATATTGCGGTCCTGACAACGTAAATCATTACATCGACTTTCGCTGGAGGGTGCTGGACTTAGGGACAATCTGAATTACAATTCCAACTCCAGTCTATGTACAGTAGGGAAGGTGGTAGAATAGTAATTTACACTATTCCTTAGTCTTGAGCGCCCTCCAGTGCAAGTCGATATAACAACTTGTGTGGTTAAAACTGGGATGTAACATGCTACATTGTAATTGATGCGTGGTAAAGGATGTTCCCCAACCAGACACGACAACACAAGTAACTGTGGTAACCGTGGCCAGCCATGTGGACATACCATACATGGCATGGCACCTCTGCCATACAATCGCAGATTGTGGGGAGAGGTGGGAACCACGTATGTTCGAAGGAGGCAAGTGATCCATCAATGAGACTGTACACAATGCCAAGTGTGGCAGTGATATGGACAGATTTCAGTATTTGGACATATACTGCTGGTGTTTGTAGTGTTGTGGACAGTGGATGCAAACAGGTCACCTCAGGCAGTGTGGAAGACCTTGGACATGTAGCTTTGTCGTTCCCCCTGTAAGCGTGAGCGGAGTGGCCTTGGCCGGCGTATGTTGTGAATAAATAGCCCGGGCTCTCGGCTTGGTTCAGTTCCGGGATGGCCACCAAAGTAACTACTGCGTGTGTCTCTGTGTCTGCCATATCCTGCCCATAGGCCTACACTCACCACCTTCAAAGGCCAGATTTACACTGGAGACGAGGTGGCTACGTCCCAAGCCAACCCACGCACATCTCGTCATTGTATGCAGAGTCGTGTCCGCCAGGGCGGCGCCCCCCCACCCTGCCAAAAGGATGCCGCCTGGCCGGTGGTGCCTGCACGATCCTGTGTGCCTGCTGCACCCCAGCCCTGGACCCCACACCCGTCCACCACCCAGCGATGACTGGCCGCCCCTGCGCCCCCAGGCCTCAATGCTCACCTCCTGCTGCCGACGTGTCTCCAAGAGGGCCCACCATATGCAACCTCCCCACCCAATCGCTGGATTATGCACCACAGGCCCCCAGTGCACCCTGCGGCACCGCACCGTGGAGTCATGTGTGTGGTGACTGCTGCCTACGGCGTACACTGTGGTCCAGCAGGGCTCACAACCGAATCTTGATTGACAGGACTGCGTAACGAGGGCTACGCATCATCGCTGGCTGCACACGCGCTCAGCTCTTCAGGTGCCCCAACCTTAGTGCAGCGCAAGTCACCGTCCCGTGGGGGTTGTCCCGTGCCGGCCACAGTGCATTGTGTGCCACCAACTCTGTGCACTGCAAGTCATCGTCCCGTGGCTGTAGTCTCGTGCTGGCCGCAGTGCATCGGGTGCCACCAACTCTGTGCACCGGACGTCATCGTCCCTTGCCGGTAGGTCCGTGCCAGCCGCAGTGCATTGGGTGCCACCAACTGTGCACCGCAAGTGATTGTCCCGTGGCAGTAGGCCCGTGCTGGCTGCAGTGCATCGGGTGACCTTGTGGCGGCAATGCAATGCCATGATGAGGGTCTGCAGGGCCTAGAAGAACCCAGCTACATCTTGCTGGTGTGCTGCCGTGGCAGCCATTCTTTCCACCTGCGTCGCTCCATGTTCTCCATGATCCTCCACATGTGTCCCAACTCCGGGATGACATTGTTGGAGCCACTCTGACTAGACAGTTGTTCTTGTCTCAGAGTCAGGACTCCAGCGATGTCTGCCATGGATCGTTGGAAAGCATAGAGCGGACTATGGGTGTCCGTTAGGGACTGTAAGTGGTCCCTGATGGGACTTAGACACCCGCATATGGCATCTAGTTTGGCTGCCATGAGGTCTAAACCCACCGGCACTTGATCAGCCATCTTCTCCTGGCACCCTAACACACGGCATTGGAAAGCCATGTGTTGTTCGTGGGGGACCTGGGAGACAGAGTGGTGGTGGGTGCTTCCTGCTGTGTGGTCTGTGCAGGGGGTGAGGTCTCCTCGATGCAGCTGGGCTGCCCTGCTCCTGGAGGTCAGGTGCCGAAGCTGTCCATGAGCTCTTGGTGGGCGTCCGTGTCGAAGGTTTGAAGGTCCTTTTTGTCATCAGTGAAGAGATGTTTGGTCTGCTCTGCAGGAGGTGTTGATTCTCCCTCTGCAATGTGAAGGGGAGATGCAGTTTAACATTGTGTTCACATGTATGTTGACGCATTGTACAAGTTTACATACAGACTGCATGACAATGTACATTGTGACTGTTTAGGAGGTGCTGCCTATTTGATGCGGGACAGTGGACATTTCGACAACATCACGGATGTGTGTTTGTACTTGTACATTATCATCTCACATTTCCCAGCTATGACTAATGTGATTGGCCAGTTTCTACACACAAGCGGGGTTAGTTGTGTCCTCTGTTCTGTTGTGAACGAGTTGCAGCTTGTACCACATTGTTGTCAATGTTGATGTGCTCTGAATGTATGTGTGTGTGCTGCATTTTTGAAGAGGTGACCCTGCAGCTCTGATTTGCTGCCCCTTATCCATTTCAGACGGTGTGCCTTTGACTTCTTTCCTTCTACAGAGCTGAGGTGTTGCATACTTGGGTAAATTTGGCTCTTGGTGGGAGTTGGGACTCTGGGGCATGGTGTGTCCGCAGATGTGTTGTTGAAGTCAGGGGTTGTTTGTGCACGTAGATGTGTCAGAGTGTGTCCTGCTCCTTTACGGATGTGGTCCACACTCAACCAACTCAGTGTTGTGGCGTGCAACATGTCATGATGTATTGACTGCAGCCATGCTATTTGTCATGCAGTGTCACTTGCATTGTCAGTATCACTCATAGACATGCCGCTTTGCTGCGTTTGGCACATGTGCATGGGTTGGTTGTTAGATTGGTGATGTGTAGGAAGGGCCGCCTCTGGGCACATAGTCTACGGGGGCCTGCTTGCTGTTTCTAGGTGTGCTGCAGTGTGCCAAGGGGATTTGGGATATGATCCAGAGTCATTGTGCGTGTGCACTGTGCTATACTTAATTGTGCATGTGTGCCATTGTGCCCATCTCCCCCGTCTCCCCAGTCCCTGGTTGTTACTCACCCTGTTGCTGTTGTGTCAGGTCATGTTGAGAAGTGTCCGGTCCCCCAGCTCCTGCCACCATCTCCAGTCTGCATTGCTGCCTTCTGGTTGTTGCCGAGTTTCTGCTTGGTTTTTGCGATTCACATCATTCCAGCGCCTGATGTAGTTTAAACATTTGTGAATCACATATCAAAATCAAGAATGGCAACACAGACGCCACGCTACCATGCCGGTTGACATATCGCCCAAATTACCCATGAAATAACTTAGAGGATGTTCCTGCCTTGGAACTGGTTTACTACCAACAGTGTTAATTCGGCACAGGAGGATAGACTAGTATCCCATACTACATGTGAAATATCAGATACAATCACACATTGCCAGATTTTAGGAGAAACTATATAAGTGAAAAAATACAGTCAAGATTTCCAGACAGTGGTTTTGTTCAGCCCTGAAGAAGTTTGAGAGGACAAAATGTGTTGGCTGCGTTCTTTTATCTTGTCAAAAAAACAGAAGTAGCCAATAAAGGATTTGAAGGAACAACCCTGCTGAATTGCCATTCTTGCTTTTGAATTGTGATTCACAAATGTCTAAACTACATCAGTCACTCATGCAAAACTTTGACCTAAATTAAGTGTGCTGGACCATTGTGTTGTTTATGGAATTTTGAGATACCACATATCTTAGGAGATTTAGGGGCATTGAATCTCCGGTCCTTAGCACCTTGTGTATATAGATAGAAATTACTCCACTAAGGAAAGGTGCAATCCGTCTTTGCCTCAATCCCCGTTCTATCTGTATTATAATCATTCCAGTGCCTCTTGAGCTCTTCCATTGTCCTCCTCAGCACTCCAACTGAATTCACCTTGTCACGATGGACTGCCATATTCCAGTTTGTGTTGCCAAGGACACAGTGGAAGTGACGAACAGTTGTTGATGGTGTTCTGTCACCTCTGTTATCAGGATCCTGTTTTCCTGCGAACTGAACCAAGTCTTCCTCTACTTCTTCTCCTTGCCCTTCCCTAATCCAAAGGTCCCAGGCTGGTTCTCCGTGGGGCTAATGGGGTTCTGGTTGTCCTCTGTACTTGCTCCAGCTACCTCCATTGTGCTTCGCAGTTGTTTTGGTTTTATTTGTGGTTTTTTTCTGCTTTTATAGTGAATTTTCCCAGCTTTAGATTTTTATCACCGTCCCAGTCATTTTATCGCAGACATTTGATGTGTTATCGGGAAACTATCGCATGTTACTGCCGTGTTGAGAATATGACGTTAACACAACATTATTTTCCCGCGATAGACAGCAATACGAAAAATTGTGTTGACCTATTTTGGCGATGATTATCGCACATTCTTGAGAATATCCCCCTAAGATTCTCCCACCTGAATCATATCTGTTGCCATATATAGATCCAATCCCTCGCGCTCACCATCGAATATGTGAAATAATTTTCCCTGCAACATTTTTCTACTTTCTGGTCAGTGTGTATATTAAGCACCTCACCCTGACAACCAACTGTCCTTAAATAGGCTTAATCCATCCTCTTTTGTGTTGTGTAGAATGTTTCATATATACATCATTTATATTAGTAACAGAATGACAGAAATAAATCACATCTGAACCATCTGCCACCATTTTCCCAAAATTGCTATCATCAACAGTCTTAAGCTTGCTGAATGTTTTTATTAGTATACACCAGAAAGTATCTAGGAGTCTGGAAAAGTGAAATCAAATCACAAACTACCATTGGCATGAAAGAATAAGAGAAAGGTGGAAACTACATTCATCAGTCGCATCACGTGACGACATAACAACACATTCACGTGAGGCACATATTGTGGGTGAAAATTTTCCCATCAGTTGTCTAACTGTACCGCCACTATCACATCATTTGGGTTCTCCTTACCCAGGAGTCAGTACCATCACAGTCACACAGAACGTAAAAAAGACTGTGAAAATAAAGAGACCCTACAGTTCTTATCTGTTAGGCGGACACAGTAGCAAAAAAGCAGTGCAAAGAAAGTGACAAGTGAGAATATAAAATTAGGTAAGACTGAGTAGAAGAAAGAAGTTTTTAATAGTTTCTCTCAGCTTCCTAACTCTAAAAACATAAGTGTAAAAGGCAGATTTAACAAAATATCTGCTCAGCGAGTGGTCAACATGTTTCTGCATATAAGGAAGTACCCATGCATTCGTCAGGACCTAGTTGGTGCTACTGCTGTAATAATAGTGAGAAATATAAAAGGAAAAATGTCACCTGGTTTTCAGGTTCAAATGCTCCTCCACAATCCAATTAATGTGGGGCTCGCGCCTCACCTCACCTGGCTGCAGCTCAGGTAAATGAGGAGCACCGCTCTCTCCGTCGGTGCCTCCAGGCGTTCCTCTGCGCTGGACTTGGGAAAACCAGGTGACATTTTTCCTTTTATATTTCTCACTATTATTACAGCAGTAGCACCAACTAGGTCCTGACGAATGCATGGGTACTTCCTTATATGCAGAAACATGTTGACCACTTTCTGGTGTATACTCATGTTCTTGACAGGGGCATGTATCTAGTATGAGTCAGTAAATCAGCCCTTTGACCCCCCTAAGTAGTTTGTTGTAAAGAATGTTTTTATTAAACACCAAACATAATTATGTACTCACATTTCTATTTTTCTCTACATTCTGAATCTGAGCTTTAATAGCGGCCTTCGTAAAATCACTTTACTTTAAGGTTGACCAGAATTTGACAATGTTCCTACATACCATCAAACAACCAAGCACTGCATCCTTCCTACTGGCTCTCCTCAGTAATCCCAAACCCGTAAAACCGTCTACTGACATTAGGACAGTGGTAGAGCTCTGATGCGGTCAGATCTAAATGATGCTAAAGCAATTTTAGAATGCCGAGTGGAATCTCTTCTGAGCACACTGAAGTCTTCTTCAAAAGCAATAGTTCATCTTGTACAAGGGAAAAAGAAGTCAGATCACATCATGCCATTCTAAGACTTGTAAGGACATAAGGTCAAATGTACGAAGCCTTTTTCTATTTGCAAACTGCCCGATTCGCAGAAAAAAGCATTTTCTGATGTACCCCACCCTATTTGCGATTTGGTCCCAAGGACCACTGCCTACTCTTAAAAAATGAATTGCAAATTTTTAGTTTTGAAATGCAGCCCGCTTTCCTTTAAGGAAAATGGGCTTTATTGTAAAGCAATTACAGACATGGTGGCCTGGTGACCCCAGCAGGCCGCCATCCCTGTGTTGTTCGCATTTTCCAATGGGTCGCAAAATGCTACCTACCACATGAATATTAAAGAGTTAGGGTTATAGCTACCCCATAAGGAATCTCTAAATGTGTGTTGTGTAACACACATTTGTACATCGCTGTTTGCGAATTCCTAATAACACATTGGTAAAAATCGCAATTAGGAAATCGCAAACAGGATTCTACGTACATCTAGGCCATATTTACTAAAACCTCATGCAATGCAGGGCAGCAGGCAAAGTTGTTGCACTGCATTGTGTGAATGGGAGAGAGAAAAAAACAGCGCCATATCTTCAAAGATATGGCACTCGAGCTCCCTGTCTGCACTGGCACACTTGAGACTCCATTGCACCAATGCAGGCACTCTTGCACCATAGTAAAAGGCTGCCTGTGTTACTGCAAGGATTGTTCTTATGTAGGAAGGCATACCTTACTGCGCAAATCTATCCTAGGAGGCAATTACTTCTTTCTATGTGTGATGCAGAATGAATCACACACAGAAAGAGGAAGTAAGGAGGAGAAATAAACATATTTCTCCTCGTTACACCATTGCTGGGGTGGCATACCATTTTTGCACAATCCCAGGTTTACTGATTTCAGTAAAACTGGGACTGTGTCAGATTCCATGGGCAGATGCATGGGAATGCCCATGTTCGACCCATGGAATGGCTACAACTATGAAATGTAATGCAACACAGTGCAAGCCACTGTATTGCATTCTATTTTTTAGGTCAAGTAAAACAGTGCAAGTTGCCCCTTGCGTGTATTTGCAAATCTTAATGAATCCTTTACGATGTGCCTTGCACGACACAAGGATGATGCAAATGCTTAGTACATCTAGCTCTACATCTATCCCTACACTTTCTACTCCTCCAAGGCAGAATTAACTTTGAAGTCTCATGCAAAACCATTCAACTTAATTGACTTAGCAACATAAAGGACACACTTCACTCCACAAGACGTTCAATAGACACTAGACACATGTATCACAACTCCCTCGAAATCCCAAAAAAGATCAAAAAAGGAAAAGCTTTGAATTTGGCATTTTGACGGGCTCTAACAATCTGGAATCTCCTGTCATGAGAATTAACACATAAAAAAAACAAAAATCTTTCCAGAAGGATCTGAAAGTTCCACTTTTCAAGATCATCCTAAATACCTAGTCCCTCATGCACTCACATCCAGGGCCGGCTTTAGGGCGGTGAGTCCAGGGTGCCGCCCTTTTGTGGTGCTGTTTTTTAAAATGTATTATTGATTTAAATACACCTGCTGCAGAGTTCCTTGTGTGTCCAGCAATTTTTAGGCAACAATACAGGGATCTTGTGCGCTATATAAAACTTTATAAATAAATAAATAAAGATAACTCTGGTAATTATTGTACCAGTCAGAGAGAGATCGGAGTTTTGTTTAGTAGCAGTTTTGACTCATCATAAAGTAGTGTAGAGAGTTAATATGTACGGGGTACCAAGCAGATCACAGAGCTAAATAATATGTAGATAGCTCTGCTTTTGTCACTTACAGTGTATACATTACAATCCTATTATAGCACAGTGAGCTGCGAACTGGCACCAATAAGCTACATGCAAACTACAAGGTATACATTAGAAAGTAATTTTTTTCCACAAATCGTTCCTTATCCAAATTTAGCTAAAAAGGGCTCATTTGGGTAGAAATATGTTCTTATTTATAAGGCCAACTCCCAACCACTGCATTACATTTTAAAAACCTTAACTTGTACTTCTCCACACCAAGCACTCTTACAATATACTGCCTACCAGTATGAATGACATGTGACTACTCCTACACCTTGTAGTCGTCATTGTCTCATGGAACATTTCCTATACCCTTGTATGATTCATTGTCTTTGAATAAAGTGGGTGTGATGTAAACACTCTGGAACACGGGAGCGACTGGTTAGGGAGATATGCAGGGCACTGTTGGAGGGCGGTAATAAGTAAGCCGGAGTGGTGAACTCCGCTCCACATTACACAGAATTCTAAAAAGCATAGCGGGGTAGAGTTTTTTTCCTCACCTGCACTAGTCAACATCAAGTTGGCTAGTGCAAGTGAGGTAAATCCACCTCCCGGCAAGATTTTTCCTCATTAGCGCTCGTCAACTTAAAGTTGGCGAGCGCGAGCAAGAGAAATCAACCTCCCGGCGAGATTTCTCAACGCAGGCGGACTGATTTCTCAATGCAGTGGCCGCATATGCTCATGTTGAGAAAGCATCCTTTTGCGTTGAAAAAGCTGCCGCTTCAGTAGAAAATCTACTCGCGTTGCAGAAAGGAAGCAGCGCTCGCTTGCGTTGTGCATGGTGCAGTTCACAATAATTTCCCAGCTCGGACAAATACCTGGTGCTGAAAATTACTGCGAACTGCATTTTTCTAATGCACTTTGCTGCTTGAGGAGCTCCGTGTAGTGCGGAAGTGTTTTTTTTGCACTTCACAGAACTCCGCCCAGGCTTAGTAATGAGAGAATCTGTGGAGGAGGCGGTCATTCGGAGGTACCAACAAACATTGTCACCAGGCCCGGCTCCAGGAATTTTTAATTGGGTGGGCCATGGACGCATTTGGGTGGGCCACTGCGGGCTCGATTTGTCGCATATATGTCTAGGCAGGCCTGCTTCAGGGCCCTCCTTTACCTCTTCTTAGTCTTAAAAGGCCCAGTAAAACTCACTCTTTTCCAAATCTCTTTTTAATGTTATCACTTACAAAAAGTGTTTTTTCTATGTAATGTTCCTTTGATGGGAGAGGGGGTTTCTGAGGTGGGAGTATCAGGCAAGTGACACTTCTCGGGCTCCCTCTGTGTGAGCCTTCAGGGAGAATCCCTCTTCATTACTACCTCCACCTGACCACGGACTCTTCAACGCACTCCCTTACAAGCTTGATTAGCCACTATTCCTCTCCAGTGCACCTTATCTCACAGATGACCTTGGGCCCCGCCCCATGTCAGGCACCATCTCCTGGTAAAAACATTAGTAAAATCACCTTCATACTTAAAACATTGAATAGAGCAATAAATATAATTAGCACGCACTTTAAAGTATGTTCCACAGTGGCCCTTATGGCCCGACTGCTAATTAAATAAACAAAAACAGAAAGGCCATGACAGGGCCGGCTTCAGCTCTGATGCAAAAGTCTTTTTTGGCGCTGCACCAAAAACCTCTTTCTCCATAAATACCTTTACAACCACCTTCCAACAGTGTACCTCATCCATCCATCCCCCCCCCTATTGACCTCTTCCTCGGATTCCCTCACTGCCACATGCCACAAGTGCCCCTCATCTCCCCATAGCCCCTCCCCTTTATGACCTCCTCCTCGGATTCCCTCACTGCCACCCTCCCCCAGTGCCCCTCGTCTCTCTGTAGCCCCTCCCCCTCATGACCTCCTCATCAGACTCCCTCACTACCACCTCTACCAGTGCCCCTCATCTCTCCCTAGCTCCCCCTTCACCCCATGACCTCCTCTTCGGATTCCCTCACTGCCACCCTCCACCAGCGCCCCTCATCTCTCTGTAGCCCATCCCCCTCATGACCTCCTCCTTAGACTCCCTCACTACCACCCTCTACCAGTGCCCCTCATCTCTCCCTAGCGTCCACCTCCACCCCATGACCTCTTCCTCGGATTCCCTCACTGTCATCCTCCAACAGTGCCCCTCATCGCTCCATAGCCCCTCCCACTACCTCCTCCTCGGATTCCCTCACTGGCACCCTCCACCAGCGCCCCTCATGTTTACGTATCCCCTCTCTCATATGCATTTAATTTGTTGTATAACGCTGCTCATATCAATGTAGTGTGTGTCAGTACTTTACACCACGCACACACTTACAGAGACAATGAATCATGCAAGTATGTAAATCAGTCTACAGGGAATGTCACATAAGGCAATGAGGATTACAAGGTGTAGGAATCATAGGTCATCCATTCTGGTGGGTAGTATATTTTAAGAGGGTTTGGTCTGGGGAAACACAACCTTAGGATTTAAAGAGTATTCCATGGGGGTCAGCTTTACTGATAAAAATGTATATCTGCCCAAACATACTCATTTTAGCAACATTAGAATAATGAAAAGACTAGGGAAGTTCTAACTATATCACAAAACAAAAAAAGCGAAGTTCTAATTATACCATTCATATTTGTTTGCAGCTCTTTGGTGGCAGTTCATTGTTCACTGCCTTTTGTTAGGATTGTAACTTCTGAAGTAACACAAGGATCTCTGTGACAAAGGCAGTAACCCACTGAGCTATCCACATAAAATACAGTGCGTCTGTATTTAAAAAATACTAACAGACAAACGATTGCTCTAAAGCAGGATCATTAATCAGCAACTTTATCTGGGCATTGCCATTTTGTATTGTTTTATTGTTGACCAGCATCGGCTATGATGAAATGATAAAAACTGTTTAAATGAAGCACATACGAAGTATGTGTCCTGTTGGGCCTGTGCAGATTTTAAAAATAATTTTTTTTGTAACACATTCTCTTACCTACTCCATTAGTCATACTTTGTGTCACAGCCTTATGTGATAAGCAGCTGCAGGGGTCAGGGGGTGACTAGGAATAAACAGACCACTTTTCCTCTGCGCTGCATAGAAAAAGAAATATCACCGCAGCAGGACAGTAGGCAAAGGTTACCAAAGGTTAACGTTGTCAAAGAAAGGATTTGTCCCCTTTCACCATGCAGAGATGAAGGGGTGAAAAAAGTAAACAAAGCCTAGTTAACATGTTAATGGTCTTTTAAAGACTTATTAAGTACTTTGGTGCGGCTGCGATAATCTTAAACTGTCTGTGTGTGTGCGCCCGGGAAGCTGTCTCCCCGGGCTGACACACACTTCCTGCGCGTTGCACGCCTGCCTTCAAGCCCTCACTGCGAGGGCCAAGGCTCCTGTTTGGGTGGGCCAGGCTCATCTTTGGGTGGGCCGGGCCCACCCGGCCCACCCGCTAGAACCGGGCCTGATTGTCACACTGGTCGCCACCTGCGCTAAAGCTAGCCCTGCTCACATTCCATCTCTTTACCTTCTAAGTCGTTGTTTTCTCTGACATAACAGTAGTCTACCTGTTGTATGTGAAGTGCTCTGCTTTCCAACTGGCCACATTTGTGCCTTATAGATGTTACAGTGTTTATAAAGCAAGGACGAAGCCAGTCTTAAGGGTCTTATTGCTTGTGCTCTGTGGGAATTCAGGCACAGTCACTTATGCTCTGCACAGCGATGGAAAGGGCCCTGATAATGTTGAAAATGTCAGCTGGAAAAGTGCCATAATTTCATCAGTATGACCGATAAGCTTCGTGGATAAGAAAGTGGAATACCAGCATGTTTGCATTATAGGGAGGTGAATAAGAAAGCTACCTCACTGTTGGTGGAGATGAAGTGGTGTTGAAAGCACTTTAACCAGATTGCTACAGGGTTCTGAGACTGCTGCCTTAACTGCCCAAAATAGGAACAATATAAAATGATAATATTTCGCTTCTAATTCCGAGTTCGTTCACAGTTGAAAATGAAGCACACACATTTTAGCTCATTTTAAGTTTGCACCCATTATGAATTTCTCAGAAATTGTGCTCACTTCCCAAATTTTGAACAGTTCATTTTAAGTGGTTCTTGGAGGAATTTGCTGTGGCAAAACGGTGCGGTACGGATAATAACTTGACCACGAACGGTTGGAAAGACCAGCTATGCTTCTTATTCTCCATTTAAAGCCCCGAAAGCAGTACTCAAGTGCAAAAAACGCCCTGAAACTATGTCCAATAAAATTGTTTTTTTCCACCAGAAAAAAATACACAGTGCAAAGAATGGGGTCGTTAATTTAAACGGTCATGCGTGCTCCAAAGCTTAAGGATTGACTGTGGATTAGTGAGCCCCCACTGGGCAGGGAAGATTGCCAATAGTTGTTATATTTCTAAAATTCATGAAACTGACAGGTATACCGATAACATACCAGTTACAATAGGCCTTAATAGGTGTAGCTTAACTTACAGTTCAGCCCTGTCATGAAGCCAAGCCCGGTCATAAAGTCCAGCCCGGTTTTCCGAATGTCTGTTGTGATCTGTACTGCTACGGTACTCCAGTAGGTAGTTAAACATATTGACAGGTTTCTGAAGCATACTGGGTCCAACTCAAATCCCCTGATTTGCAGTTCTGCACCTATTAAACCACAGGGAAGGCTAATGCCCCGGTGGCATCTAGAAAGACAGGAAACGGGAGTCTTGGAATATGAGAACCTCAAAGTCAACGCTAAAAGGACAGAACAAGGGTGGGACAGGTAAACAAGGGGCATGGGGTTAGAGAGACTCTCACAGCAAGTAACATTGAGCCAGGGAGCACCAGACAGAACGGCACGGGACGCTGCATCTGACAAGTAGAAGCAGAAGGAACACAGAACCGGAATGTTCCAACTACAAGGAGAGAGGAAACCAGATCAGAGGGAGGCACATTTCAATTAGAACTTAATTCAGGAAAAATATACCTGAGGTGAGACACGAATGATCCACAAACACTACACTGTAGAGACTCCAACCGCTTTTATCACCTGGAAGGCACATTCCTGCTACACAACAACATGCCCTCTGCTAACACAAGGTAGGGGGAGTACCATAATACCCATCCCACCTGCTTTGAAGAGCACCCTACAGATATAGCAATTGATATCATTCTAACTCACTCAAATTAGGTTGGAGGGTCGCAAGATCTGACCCTTCCCACAAAACATCACAGGAAAAATGCTTCTCCTACAAAAACCCATCGACAATTACTAAGACCGAGGAAAGGCTGAATTTTGCCCCATTGAGATCCTTTGATAGGTACAATAAATCACACACAGGTCTGTTTAAGGGTATGTGAGCAGTTTCAGCAAGGCCTAAGTTATGATGTAAGTAGGGTCCTTGTGTGCCCTGTTGTGATTTGCTGTAGGTGGCTTGTTAATATTTATCTGTGCATGTATGCCTTTTCGTGCGTGTGAATCTGTTCATGTTGAAACAGCAATGATATGTTCTTTTGTGTATGCTTTTACAGGGACCAGAAAACCTAATCCAATATCATCTTTTTAAACTTCAGCCCCGATTCTTAGATTTGCAACAAAACATAATGTTTCCAAAGGAAGAACATTACAAATAGCATTTGGGTTCCTTTATGGCTAAAAAGGGCACCATACTGATCATTAATTCTGACCCCCAGTCTGAGATCCTGTGGGCTTGCAGTCGCATGCAGAGCTTGACAGCTGCACTCAATGCCAGCCAGATCTGCTTTCATGCTGTCTAGGACAATGGGAACCCTGAGTATAAAAGAAACTAGTGTAATTCTAGGGATCCGAGAAATCAATTCAATTGACTGCTCACAGTTACAGTAACACTTAATCATCTTATTCAATCAAGTGCTTTTAAACCATCGCAAGCTTGACCTTTTGATTAACCTAACGACCAGCCTCTTTATAGAACTCTCTAAAAGTAAAGTATCCACTACATGAGCACAAGTGAATTAACGATTGACATGCGGTAATAATGGTCAAAGGCATCACCGTGGCAAAAAAGGAGAACAAAGAATGGAACTGAAGAACGGGAGAAACCATGGAGGAAATACAGAGTGAATGCATTCTAAAAACAAGCAACGGCAATCCAATAGGTCTTGCCCACACAAGAACTATTGGCTTTCGCAACATGGTTTGGCCATGTTGTCCACCAGTGTTGCTGCCTGTCATGGTAAACTGCTGAGCCACACGTGCTGTTTCCCCCAAGTGGAAAAATGCTTGCCTTAACCACGCATTTGTGTGGTTTAGGTAGTTTGCGGTCTAGATGTGCAGATGAGGGGAGAGGAACAGCAAAGATGGGAAGAGGACGTTATGGCACACTGGTTGGTAAGTGGGGGCTGGAGCCAGGTTTTGAGGGGATGGGGTAGTTTTTGGGCTGGTTTTAGGGCTCAGGGGGCGGGGAAGGTTTTAGGGCTGGGGCCGGGTTTTAGGGCTCAAGGTGAGGGGAACAGGATAGTTCTCTGCGATGGAAGTCAGTTTTTAGGGCTCAGGGCAGGGGGGCTGGGGTCAGGGTAGTTAATAGGGCTGGGGGCCAAGATTTAGGGCTCAGTGCAGTGGCCTGGGGCTGGGGTCGTTTTAAGGACTTGGGGGCTGAGATTTAGGGCTCAGGGTGGGGGAAAGGGGCAGTTTTCAGGGCGGGGGGAGTTTTAGGGTTCAGTTCGTGGGCTGGAGTGGGGGTAGTTGTTGTGACATGGGGGCAATTTTCAGGGCTGGGGGCAGTTTAGGGTAAATGCATGTTAACGAAACATTCCTTTACCAATCATAACTTTGCAAAAAAATAAATTGCATGGTAAAGACATGCATGGTAAAGGAAAGTGTGGTTAAGACATATTTGTTGTTGACACTGCATTGTTGAGGCATGCATGGTTTAGCCATGTGTACTTCTGTTATACAACCCTTGTCATGTGTCCCAGTTAAGCCTAGTGTGAAACACTGACATTTGACATGAACAGGTTAACAAAAATTGCCTTCTCTTTTACACAATGACTCTTGACACACATTTGCTTGTGTGACAGAGAGAATTATTGTCCATGAAACTAAACTTACTTACATATTCATCTTCACAAGAACACTATCACAACTCCTTGAACAGTCTGTACAAGGTCCGAATTTACATTGTGCAAATGGGGTTGTTTGCTGTTCATCCATGATGCCACATAGCTATCTATAAAACATAAACAATGGCAGTCTGACTAGAATCTTGGCTCAGGGCAAGGATGGATTTTGTTATAAATAAGCAAGCATTTCTGGGATTCAGGCAGAGGAGCATTTGCTATCATTTGCAAGGTCGCTACATGCTAAAACCACAGCCCAGCTACTTGTTGATAACTCTGCACGGAGGGATGTCCACCTCGTGACCACAACAGGGGCCTACATACTTTCCCTTCAGGTAACAGGGTTGGATCATTTGACGTGGGATTCCTGGCAGAGCACATACACACCCTAGACATTTAGTGTAGGGATTACATAATAGGAGTAAACTATCTAAAGACTGTTTCATATGCTCTCATATATACATTATTTTACAAGATGGTAGAACTTTTCATTCTGCTCACTGTCCTTATATTGCTAATCACGTCAATCTGCTTCTATCTAGTGATTATCGCAGCACATATATTTTATACAAGAATCACAATGGTTCAGTAAATATTGAAAACGCCCCTCTGTGTATTCTTTGTATGTTTCTCAGAGAAGGAGCAAGAGTGACTAAGCGTGAAGGTTGTAGATTTGTTACCACAATTCCTGGGGAGTCAGGGATGTCATGTTCTGTGGTTGCCCAAGCCATTTGTGTCTTGTCTGTCTAGGTTTAGGGGGGCTTATGGTGGCACTGTGAGCTAGCTAGTCTATAGGACAACATCTTTTGCCGGGATACTAGAATCAGTCTAGCACCATCCCAAAGTAAAGGTTGCCCAACAAACATTTAAAAACAGTTGTTCACACAAAAGGTAGCTTGTCTCCTTTCTGGTGAAGAATTGGCTTGGTAGTTTGGTCTGCCCTGTTCCCATGATGCACTGGGCCAGGGACAGACTAATTTGCATATAGCCAGGTTCTGAGCTGGGATGGGGCAGTGAGATAAATAACGGTGATGGATCAAGCCCTGATCTTTGGACTGGGTAAGAGTGGTCTGCTTAATTCAGACACTCTGTTCATCACCACCCCCTTTTCTGAATCATTCACACATTTTCAGTATAAAATACACACAGTACCACATTAACCCCTTCGGTGCTCATGACGGAGCGGTTCCGTCATGAGCGTCGGTTGAGCTGTGCTCATGACGGAACCGTTCCGTCACGACCACACCCGTTTCTTAGAACGTTCAGTACAGCGCGAAAATTCGCGCCGCGCTGAACGGGTTAAGGAATAATGAATAACATAGTACAAAATAAATACAAAACAACACTTGATATCTCAAATGCATTTTTCTGCCAAGATAGCAACTAGAAGCATATATTTGACCACATTTTCAGCGCTAGGCTCTCCGGGGTAATTTTGCCTTTTGCGCCAGAGTTAGGGTTATAAGAATAGCCTGGGCTCTTTTCAGCCAGAGTAACATAGATACTTCAAACTTTTGATAACCAGGCATTGTCCTATGTCAATGAAATATATCTGTTCGATGGTGATGTCATGGAACATTTGACCAGAGTAGACCACACAAAATGTATATCCTCTACCTTATGAAGTGATGCTTCCAGAAAGGTGCAATTACATCATTTACACTGACGGTTCTGCCCTGCCTGCTGTAGGGACAATGCAAAAGGTAAGTACCTCTTGAGCCATGGATTAACTACAACAAAACAGTAGGACTGTCTAGTCAACAAGTGTGTTTACGTATTGTCTACAAAGTTTGTTTCTGCACTTTTTCTAATATGCACTGTATATAGAGTTTTTAAAGTGTAACAATCACAATTAGGTACCAATCTGTAAAAACCAGTACCATTGTGAGATTATGTTTGTGTGATTCAAAAGATAAAAAAAGAACAAGAAAAACAAAAAAACAAAAAGTCTGAAGTAAATACGTACTGGTGAAATATAAAATATTGTGTATGAATTACTTTGATTATGTTGAAATATATCTGCATGTTGACCCACTGTTCAGAATAGAATTGAAACAACCACAGTTCATTTGTTGAACAAATATGGAGGTAAAAAGATTAGACCGTGCAGTCAATACGACGAGTTAATCCATGGTCCAGAGGTACTTACCTATTGCAATGTTTAACTGATTCCTGCCTCTCTGGTCCGTAACAGAATCACTCCACATGTTTTTAAACATGCTGTAGGGACAAAGCATCAATACTCAGCAGCATGCGCAATAGTCAAATCACACATGCATGATGGAGAATTCCAACCTAAAAAACCTACACACCATCCCTTGGTGACTGCACAGCACACTTTGCTGGACTAAAGGCTCTTATTCTGGCACTGGAGAATATGGATCCCAGATTCCCCATACTAATTGTCTGTGATTTGTTCCACTGTATCCAGTCATACAATGAATATCTACATTACTGGGACCAGAATGGATACAGAGAATCAAAGGGTTTCATGATAAAGCACAAGATTAGTTGGGAACAGGTGGCAAAGCTGATAGACTGTTTGGCACAGGCTCATGTAATACACACATTGAGTCACCAATGTGCTGGTGTTCACGTTGCAGGGAATTCCATGTCTGATAAAGCGTGAAAGCAACAGCTTGCACTGCTGCAGTTGCTGCAATCACTATTGAAGTAAGAGGATAGACAGAGACATTGTGGCGGCTGTTAATGCTGCTCCCAATGACACACACCTGCCGAAAGGCTTTACACTCAAGTACTCCTACAAGCTAGACAACACAGAACATGCCATATGCTCACATTCTGTTAGTGGGGGAATAGAGTAATCCCAAATACTGACCACAGAATTGGGTTAACACTAGCGGCACTCAATTGTCTGGCATCTTCTCGCTAGGGTTGCTGCTACAATTACACTACTGCAGTAATGCTACTTGTGGCCGGATCTTTACAAGTAGACCAAGAACATTGTCCTAAATGTGACATCTTTCAAATGAAGAAGGGTTCCACTAGTTCATGTCCACCCAGGAACACCTCCACTGATCTCAAACAAGCCTCTGGCTTGTGTCTATTTGGACCATGGCGACCCTTTGTCTACAGATTGGGCTTACATGTATATATCAGTAGCAGTGGATTCCTGCTCTCGATTCTTGTGGGCATTTACACAGCGGTCGGATGACTCCTGAACTGTTATAATGGATCTATGAGTCATCATCGGGACATACTCAGTTGGCATATTACATTCCGACCATGGTCCGGCATTTAGATCTAGGTCTTACATAGAGCTTTGGGAAGTTTGGGTGTGATACTACGTTTCTCATCCCCCTAACAGCTTGAGGGAAATTCCGTGGTGGAGAGGAAGAACCAGGACTTAAATCAGCGATGGTATAAGGCTCAGGTCAGAGTTCACTCCATCACTTATTTGGGGTCCAGAGAGCACTCAACAACCTGCCTAGAGAATCCCTGGGTGGTCGGATGCCATATGAAATCCTGTTCAGGGTATAAATGTAAGTCACAAATCTGGACAATGTCAGCACAGTATTGGCAGAAACACCATTAATATCAATGAACATTTGGCTGTTTTATAGGAACTGAATGACTTCCAGGACGAATATAGCAACTTCCAAGTAAAATGCATCACCACTGGAAAAGTGAAGGCTATGCGGCAAGACCTGCCTGGGTCCTGAAGGTTGTGGACCTGGTCAGGGAAAAAATTGTGGACAGAAAAGAATTTGGGCCTTCCTGTCCTGGCTGTTAAAGGTACCAGAATTTTACTTCTTCCTCCTCTTGCCTGTCACAAAAACAAGAGATTTGTCTCTATTGATGTGATCCAACCACACTATGTGGCCGGTTCTAAACAGTAAGCCAGGTGGGCTTCCTTCTCTCACTACCATCCAGGAATTTCAGATGGAAGCTTTAGTAACAAATGAAGCATCTTCTCTCCAATAAGAATTAACAATAAACAGCCAAGTATGTCTTCTACCTGTTAAAATAACAACAACTGTACAAGCAACTAGTGCAGAGTTACAGATTTCAATTCAGAAACCTGAAAGGAGCATAGTCTAGGTCAATGTACCACAGATCAAGTCCTCTCTCAGTTTTACAAAACCTACAGAGCTGCCAAAAATAGATCGGACTACCTCTTGCTACTTCATCAACTTTGATAACGTCTGTTTGAATTCCTCTGATTCCCCATCACTACGGTCACCTCTACCTTTAAGGTTGAAAATGCGTACTTTTTATCTTTGACTGAAAAGTACATATTATGTTTCCCGATGGCAACAACTTTGGATTACAAGTTCTTTACTTTTGATGGTCCTTTGGATTGGATTTGTGACTGTCTTTTTCGTGCTTCTTAAGGGACACTATCACCCATAATGCTCTGCAGTACAAGGGACACCTTCCTGCACAAAACAATGACTTGAGGTATTTTCCTCTTCCTATATGTGCTGCAGAAGTCTGCACACATGGACAGAGGAAGTAACGAGGATAAATAAGGATATTTTTCCTAATTAGGTCTCACCTGGGGAAGCATAGCATTTTGACTCATTTTCTGGTCTACCATTAATGGTAAAACTGGAAATGCACCAAATCCTTGGGTGAATGCATGGGAACACCCGCGCTCCACCATGTAACGCTTTCCTAGGGCAGTATAACACAATCCAGCAACTTGCTATTTGCACTGCACTGCATTTCTCTAGATTTATCAAGCCACCCAAGGCCACACAGGGTGGCCTTGAATGGCTTGATAAATCAAAGTTAAGAGTTGCATCACTCCTGCTCCCCATTGCATTACGCATGGGTGACACAACTCTTTAATCAACATACCCCCACATTTTTTCTGTGAATTAAATTAAAGAACATTTATTGAGAGTATGAATTGAAAGACTTTTGAAAACAAACAAAGGAAAAGAAGATTGATTGTTTTTTTCAGTTTTGATTATTAATTTGAAATAAATAAATTGAAAGAAATCTATTATAGTTTTCATTGAAATGTTTACTAATTTTTTCAAATTTTGAGCCGCACAAATTATTTTCTAGAATAGAAAATAGAGTACTACAAATGCAAAAATGATTGGTCAAATTATTAGTAACACTATTCGTTTAATTATTTTTCAAGAATATTAATAGTCTTCATTAGCCTGTTGTTGTTCTTACTATCTCCAGTGGGCAAGTTTGCAACAAGAGTTGTATTAATTCACCAAGGTGCCCCAGAGCAAAGGAAACGCCACTCTGCGAGGATGAATACAATTCTTTATTGCACCAAATCACGCTAGCAGTCCCAGCTGATATGAGTCCCTGACTCGTTTCGTTTCACCTGCAACTTAATCATAGGGAAAGGGGGACACAGGCAAAGTCCGGCGAGTACTTCAAAGTCCTTGTTCCCTTCCAGTAGGGTCTGTTCCTTTAGCCACAATGTTTTTATAAACCCCACTGGAGGGCTATGGATATTGAACAAAATAATGGGGTTTATAAAAACAGTGTGGCAAAAGGAACGGACCCTACTGGAAGGGAACAATTTCACTTCAAATCCCAGCATACAGCTTACCGAGAAGCAGATGCAATTTGGGTAAAAAGGACTTTGAAGTACTCGCCGGACTTTGCCTGTGTCCCCCTTTCCCTATGATTAAGTTGCAGGTGCAACCAAACGCGTCAACGACTCACATCAGCTGGGGCCGCTAGAGTGATTTGGTGCAATAAAGGATTGTATTCATCCTCGTAGAGTGGCATTTCCTTTGCTCTGGGGCACCTTGGTGAATGGATAAAAGCGGCAGGCTCCGTGCCGTGGGAGATGCACCGTCTGGAAGTTGAAACCAGGTCTGCAAGGCTGTGAAAGTTTACAGCCTGCCAGCGCGATGGATTGCCATAATTAAATCACGAGAGCAGCCCGGGAGCCCACTGGAGCGCTATGAATATTGAACAAAATAATGGGGTTTATAAAAACAGTGTGGCAAAAGGAATGGACCCTACAGGAAGGGAACAATTTCACTTCAAATCTCAGCATACAGCTTACTGAGAAGCAGATGCAATTTGGGTAAAAAGGACTTTGAAATACTCGCCGGACTTTGCCTGTGTCCCCCTTTCCCTATGATTAAGTTGCAGGTGCAATGAAACGCGTCAGGGACTCGCATCAGCTGGGGCTGCTAGAGTGATTTGGTGCAATAAAGGATTGTATTCATCCTCACGGAGTGGCGTTTCCTTTGCTCTGGGGCACCTTGATGAAATGAGTTGTATTGAGCACAGTATTTAGCAAAGTGAAACATATCACATTGAAACATAGGGAAAATTTAGTTAGTGGATTTCAAGATAATATTTATACTAAAAGGATACATGAATATTCTGATATTTTGGAGGGAAGAACTGTTTCATTTGCACTTTCCTTTCATTTTCTGAAAATGAAGATATTACGTATACACAGCTTCCAATTTCTGATGGGTTTTCATGCACACTATTTGTTAGTATATTTATTAATAATTCATTTTTGTCTCCTTGTTTATCAGATTTCAACATGTCGTTGGTGGATTTGCCTATCTCGGAGAACAAAGAATCTAAATATGGTATGAAGTATGGTAATAGTTAAAAAATAATTGCACACATTAAGGATGAAACTTAAACTGTTAAATGGGGTATGTGTGTGCTTTGAGTGAAGAGGATGAATATATTAAGAAAAACAATAAGAAGAGAGTAACAATTGTGAGAAACTGGAGATATGAAAAGATTATAGGAGAACAAATGAAAGTAGAGGAAGAATGTAGGTTGTCAAGTCTACATCCTAGATTGAGAATGGACAAGAAAGAAGAGGTGAAATACGTATGGTGCTTCGTTAACCTCTTAAAGGTGGCAAAACTGAATATGTGAAAGAGAGTGAGTATAAAAGGAGTTGTGTTGCAAGTGGTGATTATTCTGGTGGGGAACCGATTCTTAGAGGAATTTATTATGTTTGTGGTAAGACTGCCTATTTTAATTTGCCCAATAACTGGGTTGGATCTTGTTATTTTGCTTTGGTGTTTCCTAGAGTTTATCATATGAGTGAAATTGATGTGGCATTTGATTTGAGGAGAGTGAAATCAGGATTTGGACAGTAGTTCTAGATCTATTAGGTGCTAGCATTCATCCTATAGGTGTGGTAATGAATGATGTGAAAATTAGATGTTTATATACTTTGGCAAGTAGACTTGTTTTAAGAACAACTGAAGTGCTAACTCAAATTATTTGAGAGCTAATTGCTATTAGAGGTATTGTAATTGTTATTTCATTGATTATATAGCGCTTACTACCCTTGATGAGGCATAAAAGTACTTTTTGGAGAGTAGAATACTACTCCAGAACCCAAAGAGGATTAGTGGTGAACTATTATAGGGTAATATGAGTTCATTTGAGCGGTGAACATATGAGTCAGTTAGATGGATTGAAAATGATGATGGAGGGATAGAAGAGGGAAGAGTCAAGAAAGTATTTATTGGGAGAACGTAGTAGTAGTAGTAGGAGGAGGTTTGGGATGAGTGAAAGAGAGATGGAGGAAGGAAGAGTCTCTCCAAAAATAGATTAGGGAAATCATAGCAGTAAAATTAGTTTTCGGATAAGTTTAAAGAGGGATACATTAGGGAAGATTTAGAAAGGCTTGTTTGGGAGATCATAGTAGAAAAATGAGGTTTGGGGTGATCCAAGAAGGGATAGAGGTGGGAAGAATCAAAAAAGGGTTATTTTGGAGATCATAGCAGTAAAATGAGGTTTGAGATGAGTCAGAGAGTGGAAGTAGAGGATATATTGAGAGGGATATAGGGTGAAACACAGGGTGCATTGGAGAGATTTCCATTTTTTGTTTTTTTATTTTTTTATTTTACAGTAGGAGTAAAGTAATAAATATGTAGATACATAAGTACATTTAGGGTATACATGTGTACGAAAGGTAATATATTAAAATTTAAGTTGTATTTGATAAACTGAGACTTTCAAGTGTTGCTGTAGTTTCAGCTAATTGGTGAATTTTTTATTAAATGTTTTCACTATTTCAATAGTGAAGCAAGTGTAGATAAATAGTTATGATAATCTTCACATTTTGTGATAGATAAATGAATGGAGACTCAAACACATCTAATCAAATAACTTAGATGAAAACTATGCCTATGCAGTGACCTATATACATGTTAAGCATAGAATAATATATATGGATTTTAACCATAATTAACATTTTTAAAGCAAGCCTAAAAAATATCTATATAATTAAAACATCATTATTATACATATTTATACAAAGAGAATACACATATCAAGATATATAGATATTATTAAAGAATGTAATGTTTATGTATACAGGATATACTGTACATTTGTGTTTGAGTATGGTGGTAATATTGGGAAGTGCAAATTCTTGAGTAGTCTTCAGGAGATAAGATTGTTATCCATGGAACTTATGTTTGGGGTAATGAATTCCATACTTTGGCTGCTTAAACAGAGGAGGATGTGCCACCTATGAGTTATTTTTCTTCTATGGTGGAATTTTGAGGCGAGGTGCTAATCTGAAGCTCAGGTTCCTTTGTTGAATTTATTTGTTGATTTTATTCCTCATGGGAAGTGGTCCTGTTCCATGTTTTGCTTTGAAAAATTTAACTTTTGTTATAGTTAGGAAAAAGTTATTTATTCTTTCTATACCATCCAAACCTAAGCTACACTTGGTTATACCCATAGTTTATAATGTGTGCACCAACTTTAAATTACTATGACTGTATTTATTCTTTCAATTAAAACCCTACTGAAGCTACACAAAAATTAGAAATTCTAAAGTTATACTTATACCTTCAATTTAACATTTACAGAGCACCTTCAAATTGTTACAACTTGTGCACCTTCATACACAGTGTAATTAACAGAGTAGCCACACGTCGTTAACTATAACTCGCCACCCTACCATTGGATTGGATTGGATTAAATTTGGGTTTGCAGAGTGCATGGCTAACCAAAGTTGTCCCAGCTATAGCATCCACCTGACACTAAACTGACAACAGGCACTACCAGGTAATTTCTAACCAGGAGACAGCTAATTTACAAACAGCCAGGTTTTCAGGAACGCCCGAAAGGAATGTTCATGGTCCATCTGGCGCAAGCTACTCGGCAAAGAGTTCCATTATTTTGAGGATAAATAGGCAAAACAGTGCCCTCTGCATCTCATTCTGCAAATATTTAGCAATCTCCTGAGTCGCGCATTAGTTAACCTCAGAACAATGCCTGGACAACAGCCTTCTGGAAAGGATAGGGAGCAAACTAGAATTTTTCAAAGCATTCAGAGAAGGCCCTAACAACTGGCCGAAGGTTTCCACCCTTTGGATTCTATGGAAAGAGTGTTGTCAAGCCACACCCTCAAACTCCTTATGGGGGTTGTTGGGGAAGGGGCATTTCATAAACAATCTAGCCAGCCTGACTGGGACCAAATGTTAGGATTGTTGCTCAGCAGCATGATCTCTGTTTTGTCCCCATTAAGTGTGAGGCAGCAACTGACCATCCATTTGGCCATTTTCTTAAGGCATGGTGTGAGTTGTTGCGACTTATGACTGTGCCCTTGTGAAATGAATTTTTTTTGTTGACAAAAAACAAGGGGGACCCACTGGGTGGCTTTGGACCATGGGTATCAAGTATTTTCAAAAAACAGAGGTCCTAAGCCTAGAACATTAATCAAAATCAATATAGTATAGACCACAATCGGAAACTATATCTTCTTTTCCTAGACCCAGCCGGGTAAGGAATTTATTTGTTAAATGTAACAGGTTTTTTAGGTTTGAAATACAGTTTCACAACAAACATTTCTGTGTGAAGTAAAGCACAAGCCTGTGCTGTACTGGAAGTTAGAGGAAAGGATATAGCAGAAAGAAAGAGCAGTTTACTTCAGGCAAGAAAGGGTGAGCAGAACTGGGTACTGTTTTACATCAAAATTGACAGTGATACCCAGAGTAGTCCATACATAGAAATAATCACAAGTTAAGCTGTATGTCTACTAAACAAAGTCGACGGCGTTCCGATGCCGTGCTCAAATTATAATGGGATCATCATCAGGACTTAGAGTTTATATTGCCTGGTATTACAATTTAGATTAAGCCTGTAGGGAAAAACAGGGAAGAAACAGAAAGGCAATAGATTTAATCACTATTCTGTGATAAAGGTTCGAGGTCACTATCAGCGTTTACCTGGGAACCCAACCAAAGAGATACAAGCCACTATCCTCGAACTCACATCGCACGCTCGTACTGAAGGTTTCTTGAGCAAAAAAGAACATTGTTTTCTAAACGTAAAAAACCCACGCTTACCGGTAATATACACCTTACCCAAAGTGCATAAAAACGCCAGCGAACCTCCAGGCGGACCAATTGTTTCAGCCTGTGGGTCGGTCCTGGAACCTTTTGGTGCCTATTTGGATTTTTTCATAAAAGAATTCGTGCCCACCACAGCCTGTTATGTGAGGGACAGTATGGGGATGATAAATCTGATAGAGCACTACCCTTTTGATCCCGCCATCAACACATTGTGCACCATGGATGTAGAGTCGCTCTACACGAACATCCCACAAACAGCGGCTCTACTAGTGATCCAAAGAATTCTAGACACACGACCTCGCCCACATAGGGTCCCAACAATCTTTATTCTCCAACTGCTTGAATTGTGCCTATCTAGAATTTTTTTTACTTTTGATGGCACATACTATCAACAAATAAAGGGGACCTCCATGGGGGCAATTTTTGCTCCCAACCTGGCAGTTTTGTTCATGGATGCATTGGAAACTGGCGTCATCCTAGCTGACAGTAATCCATTTTTCACAGGAATATCCCTGTGGCGTCGCTATATTGACGATATTTTTTGGTCTGGAACCTTGACATTAACACACTGAACCTGTTTCTGCATTGGCTCAACAATAATTGTGCGGACCTGACCTTCACTTTAGGAAAAGAAGATATAGTTTCCGATTGTGGTCTATACTATATTGATTTTGATTAATGTTCTAGGCTTAGGACCTCTGTTTTTTTTAAATACTTGTGAAATGAATAGCACTGTTTGAGTGTTGTCTGTGCACAAGACAATTGACATCCCAAATGCTTGTGCAATCTCAGTGAGAGGGCGCATATAGAGATTAAAAAGTGTGAGGCTGAGTGCTGATCCCTGGGGCACTCTTCATTTCAAGGAGAAGATATCTGAGATAAGAAAATAAAGTGTCAAAAGAAACGCAATTAAAATAACTACCCGATGAATGAGCAATAGCCACTACACAACAATTCATGTTTAACAGGAGGCTGTGGGCACATGGCTCTCTGACAGCAGGACCGAACAGTAGGCTTTGGGTTAAGGAACTGAGTCCCAGTCTTGTGAAGTTTGCAGGGAAAAAGGTGCAGTGACCAGAGGTCCAGAGCTACTACTGGAGCTGCACAGTTGCCTCCATTGGTAGTCGTGGGAGGTACTGTCAGGGAAGTGGGAGGGCTGGGAGTGGAACAACTGTGCAAAAATGGAAGGCAAAGCAACAACCAAATGACCAGAAAAATCAGTAAATATAGTGTCAAAAGAAATGCAATTAAAATAAGTACCCAAGGACTGAGCAATAACCACTACACAACAATTAACCTTTATCAGGAGGCAGTGGTTGCATGATCCCCTGACAGCAGGGCCACCATGGAGGCTTTGGGACTAGGGACAGAGTCCCAGTCTTGTAGAACTGGCAGGGGGAGTGGCGCAGTGACTGGAGATCAAGAGAATCATAGATACACTTGATAGACTCTCTCGGTCCCTTTAGCATATATAGCACCTAGAGGGTATAGATTGGATTATATCAGTCATGGAGTCTTCATGCAAACACGTGTCAGTGAGGAATACCACATCAGTCCTTTTTCCTCAATAAGTTCAGTTTGTGACAGGACAATGATCTACAATTATTCACAAAGGAAGCCACCCACCTCACGCTTTTGGCCCAGGTGTATATGCTGCATGAACGTAAGGAGAAAGGGAACTACCCTTACAGTGGAGTTCCGGCTCATCTAAATTGATTGAGTGAAGGCAAGTATCTTTAAGGGTTAACTGTAAAGCTACCAGTTGCTTGGAGGAGTAAGAAATCTTTCCTAGGTCAAAATGGGCAGGGTTCCTGGCCCCTGGTCCCAGTCGGGCGTGGCCAGGTGCAGATGGGCATGCCTTTGCTGCCCTAGCAGTGTGCTCACTGTGTGCATTTGCTGTACGTCCACGCCACAGCCTTTTTTTTATAGAGAGCAGCTGGAGACAGCTAGATCACCAACCCAAAATGCCATCCTTAGATGTCTGAAAAGTAAAATGCAGTGCAATACAATTTCAACAATACCCTGAACTGTGTTCTAACAAAATATGTGATTTGCAATCTCACAAGTGTGTTGTAAATGCAAGTATTGAAGATGACATAAGTGTTATAATATAAAAGGGTATAGAGAAGAGTGCATGGAGAAGGCACGAGTTTTATTTAATGTACTGTGGCTACCGTTACTAGAGTTCACTCTTAAGTCAGATGCAAAGGCATTGAAAATGTTTTTGGAAGCTTTAGTGTCACAAGTCATTACTAGGTGTCCCTCACAAGTCAAATGCAAAAATATTACAATTCTTGCATGAAGGTGCAGTTTTATTAGTCACTAGCTTACCCGTCGCACGTTGCTGCGATCTCTGAAGAAAGGAAATTTAAGGAAACTTGTTATGATAACATTCAATTTACATTGTGTCATTTTTATTGAAACTTATTCATTTTAAAATGGAAAACGATTCAAAGTGTTGTTTTAATTCTGTTTTTTTATTCGAGTGCTTGTGGATAAACAATATATAAATCAGAAGGTTTTCCGACGCGTGAGCTGGCCACATACAGTTATCCATGTGAGAAGCACGGATTCTCCAAATCTAGTCCACACACTTGCAGCAATTGTCCTTGTGCATTGTTGATGGTCATTGCAAAAGCGAGTCGCACCGGAAAGTGTAAACGTTCAGTATTGGAAAGATTATGAGGGCCCTGGGTGGCCGGGGGCCGATATTTAACATTATTTTTATTTTTTTTGCCAGAAACCTTCGCGGGAGTGTACTCAACAATTGTTAACAATTTTTTGTTATTTTTTTATTTTTAAATGTGTTTTTTTTTTTGCCAGAAACCTTCGCGGGTATGTACTCAACAACTTCCCAAAGTTTCATGTCGATCGGATGAATGGTGTAGTAATGCATAAAGGACAAACGGACATACTTTGGTTTTTATATATATAGATAACTAGGTGTGCCTATTGAGTAAGATGCAAAAGCATTGGAATTCTTATTTGAAGCTTCAGTTCCACTAGTCATTACTAGTGGTCCCTCACAAGTCAAATGCAAAAGCATTAACATTCTTACTTAAAGGTGCAGTTATACTAATTGGTACTAGGTGTTCCTCACAAGTCAAATGTAAAAGCATTGAAAGTATTACACAAAGCTGCAGTTCCTCTAGTCACTACTAAGTGTCCTTCAAAGGAATTGTAGCCGCAGGCCCACTGGTGGTTATTAGGTGTCCCTAGTGAGTCAGATGCAAATGCATTGATATTATTTCATGAAGATGCAGTTCCGTAATTTTTTACTAGGTGTCTCTCACAAGTCAAATGTAAAAGCATTGAAATTCTTACATCAATCTACAGTTCCACTAGTCATCACTAGATGCCCTTCAAAAGTTGAGTGCAGAAGCATTGAAAATCCGTCATGAACCTGTAATTCCAGAAGCTGTTGCTAGGTGTCCCTCTATAGTCAAATGTAAAAGCCTTGACATTCTTAGAGGTTGGTTGCGTTCTGATGGCCTTTTGAAAATAACTAGGATAGAAGTGTGCCCTTGCACCTACTCCAGTGAAGAAAGTAGACATTGGCCATTCCTAAATGTACTAAATGACATACACACTTAAAGTGGAGATGCATCAGCGGAGCAAACTATTAACGGTGTGTTTGAAATAATTAGCACTGCAAGTACCTCAGATCTAATACAAAGAACCATGCCACACATGACTACAGGTCCAGCCAGGAAAACCACATGCTGCTGCTGTAAGTTGGTTGATTTAGCCATCTGTACAAGGCACACTGCCTAATTACTTTGCAGTGACTTATCAAAGAATTAACCTGCTAGTACCTGCACTTTGAATGGAAATAAAGCAGGCCTGCCCACGCAGGAGGCTTCAGAGGCCGGTGTGTTAAACAGACAAAGAGTCTGGGTGCCTAGAGGGTGCACTGTGAAGCAGGAAGCGCTGTGAAGCCCCCAATTAAGGGTGAGAAACTTGAACACCTATGAATGTTCAGGAGCCCATAGCTCTTAAATAAGCTACTCTAGGCCTTGCACAGGGTAATTAAAGAGGATCCCAAGATGAATCAGACGCATCAACAGTGTCCAGCTTTGCTGAAAAAGCACCTTTGAATGACTGGGATATTAATAGTTGTGCCTATGCAGTCGCACTGAGCCAAAAGAAACACATTTTGGCCCATACATATGAAGCCTTTGCATTGTCCCTCCGATGGAAGAACAACACAGGCTTCAGTAATATTTACAAAGCCCACAAGCCCTGATGTATATGGCCTTGTGTGAGTTTGTAAAGATATGCAATGCAAGGCATCTGTCTTCACTGTATTAAGTTTCAACCTGACAGATGCTCCATGGGTGGGGCATATGCATTCCCATGCATTCACTCATGGATTTTAATGCATTCACTTATTTTCAAAGACCTGTAAACCTAGAAATGCATCAAAATGTGACGCTTTCCCAAGTGAGGCATAAAGAGGAGGAATATCTTTATTTCTACATTGTTATTTCCTCCTACCATTCTGCAGCACACAGCGAAAGAGGAAAATACTTCTATGAATTGTTTTTATGCAGGAAGGTGTCCCTTCCTACACAAAAGCAATCCTGCCTGTAACGCAGGTATCCTTGCACTATGGTGCAAGGTTGCCTGCATTTTCTCTAGGCTGCACACAGTGCATCATCATTAGGCGAGTGCAGAAATGCTCCATTATCTTTGTAAATATGGAGCCTTTCTCCCCTCTTAATTTTAGGAAAAGCAGCAAATTTGCTTGCAGCCCTGGGCTGTGTAATGGCATGTGCCTCATAGTACCTTAAGTATATAAACCATTTTTCCTGGCAGTGTTCACAAGTGTACCACAAATCAGTATTTACACTCAATATCTGGGGCCTCCTTTACAAAGAATTGGTGTAAGGCAGCGCTGTCATTCATTTTGCTGTGCACACCCTATGCCACTTTGAAAGGGCTGGAATCAAACTGTATTTACAAGATATAGTGCATTCCTGTCCTTTCAGCCAGTGCCGGCGCACAATTTGTAGCCAAGCCCCAATGTAGGCACTCTTGCACCAAGGGTTTCTATGGTGTTGGCCTCATTGTTTTTGAGCAGGAAGGAGAAGCTTTCTGCACAAAAACAATCAAGAGGTGTTTTCTCATTCTATGTGTGCAGAATGAAGCACACATGGAAAGCAGTCAAAATTAAAACATTTCTCCCATTATGCATGCTCTGGGTGGGCGTAAGTATTTGGCGCTGCCCCGGGTTTACGTGATGTTGTATTCCTGGGGCATACCAAATTCCATGGGTCTTCAGTGGAAACATCCACAGCAACACCCATGGAACGCCTCCTTGACATAGAGTAAGAGAGATAGATATGATTGAGAGTGCTACCAGTTTTGATAAAAGGCAACGCTCCAGCAGCGCTGCAGGCAGCGGTGAATACACCAATGCCCTCATATACAAGAGTAAATGAGGGCATTGGTGTATTCAACAGTGCACTATAGTGGAATCCATGCCAGGGAAATGAATACTTTGAAATGCTAACATGCCATTTTTAATGCACAGCTTGCTGTCAAGTACATCGCTATGCATGCATTTTTAAGGGCCACTTAGTCCAGCTACATCAGACATATCCTTCATAACCAACAGAAATAGGAAATGGAAAATGAGATGGTAACCAATAAGTGAATTAGTAAAGTGTCTAGGTGAGGCAGAGAAATGACTTGATCACAACATGAACCCTAATCTCAGTCTTTAGTACTACTTCGTAATAGCCTGGAAATAATACAGTTAAACCATTAATCAATAGAATCAGCGAAGTCGTCGGTTGTCATGGCAAAGTGTAGGGGCATTATTCGGGCAAAGACGGCAGATGCAACATGGTCATGTTAACTGGCAATATCTGTCTGGCACCATGCAAAAACCAGAGGAATAGTTTCAAGTTTGAAGTTGCCTGTCTGTGTCTGCTAATACCATGTAGAAGGCTCCACACCATGCGAAACAACCACCACAAAGGAAGGTCTGGACACGAGGGTCCTGAGAACACTTTAGCCATAGCAATATGCCAAGCAAGCCATTGCTTGAGGGATCCCAACTCATCAGCAGAGGCGTAGCTTCTATTGGTGCAGCATGTGCAGTAGGGGCACATAGGCGAAGGGGCCCACTGAACGCTGATTATTGCTGTAGTGTATAATTCAGACAGCAGCCCAGGTTCCCATTTCCTTTCTTGCACCAGGGTCCATGCAGTGCTTAATTTGTAAACACACCTCAACACATCAGAGCCACCTCCTCATTCATTGAGTTCCGCAAGAAGCTGAAGACCTGATTCTTTGCACAAGCACCTCGGGGACCTCACACCTACATACCTACCCAAGCACTTGGAAACCCTCTCGGGTCATTTGTGCACCATACAAATCAATATTCCATAACATAATAATACATATGGGAAGCCTATAACAACAACTTAAAAGTGAACTCAAATCAGAGAATGTGTGTAAATCTCAAAATGGAACTTTAAGAAAGTTGATGCAGGTTTGTAAACTAAAGAGAATGTGCTTGTACTGTGCTGTTTGAAATAAAGGAAGGGATCACAGAAGAAATATAGTAAAAAAGGCAGCAACAAATGCAGGCAGGAAGGGGTGTACTGGAGTGAGGAAATAAATAAGCAATGGATGAAAGAAGAAGGAAATTAGAAAAGAATGACAAAAGGAAGAAATGAAGGAATAGAGGGAGAAAGGATGTGAATGATGTATGATGGATGAATAGAAAGATGAAAGGAAAGGAGGAATAAAATCAAAAGGAAGGGTTGAGTATAAGAAAGGAAGAAATTAAAAAGGGGACGAAGGAAGGAGCAGGAAAAAAAGAAAGTTAGGAATGAATGGAGAAAGAAGGAAAAAGGCACCAAGGGAGGAAGGATGGGGAATGAATTAGGGTGTAAAGAAACAAGAATGGAACGAGGATAGGCAGCATGGCTGGAGGTGCTGAGGAAGAGAACAAGGAAAGGAAAAAGATGGGATGAAGGAAAGGAAGGAGATCAGGGGAATGAATACAAGAAAGGGAAGAACTTGGTCAAGGAGGGGTAGAGGGAATATTGTCAGTGTAATATTGCAAAGAAATTGAAAAACAAAAGATTAAAATACAAGTCTGTGTCCTTAACACACCATGTATATTTGTAAAGCATATACTCACCACACCAGAGGGGGCCTCCACACTGAATTAAAAATGTTGTTATCCAGCTTAATGGCACTAATAATAATAATAAATCTTTATTCGGATGCAAACACAGCTTTAAAAGATATAACATGCAATAAAATGCATTAATTACAAATCCATTAGTGATTAAAATATATAAAAAGGAAGTGCTGTTTACATTTAATTAAAAACAAAGTGACGAGGGGGAAAGTCCTATCGACGATCTGTCGGGTCTTGCTTGTCTTTACCTAAAAACGGTCGCAAAAAGTTCATGACTGCAAAAAGGGTGTTCGTTGGGCAACAGCTGCAAATACATGAGCGCCACTTTGGCTTGACTGAACTTCAAAGATTTTAAAAGGGGCTAAAGAAACTGCCGCCCGGGGTGGCAAAAATATTTACATAAGAGTACAAAATGTATGGTATCCTTTGGAGACCTAAAGTCTCAGCCACAGGCCCTCTCTTGTTTAAATGAATTAACCAGACATGATAGTCAAGAGATGGTGGAGCTGGTTAAACCTAAATCGGGTCACCAAGAACCTGTCAAGGGCGCTGGTAAGGGTAGAAAGATTGTTCTCCATACCCTGCACTGATTTCAGCAAGTAGGCCTCAAGAGTTCAATGTTTTCATGGTGAGGCGCAGCATGCTTAGTGAACATGTCCTTTACTATTTTGAGCTCATGTGGCCTCACTGAGTCACGTTTGAGGAAGTTGTCTACCCTCCCTAAAGAAGAGAGAGATTCCTTTACATACCGTAACCAGGGGATTTTAAGAGCATGATCTAATGACAAACAATCTGACATAATCAGGCTATTTAACTCAGTTGTCCTCCCTGGACCAAATCTTAACCCAGCACAGCAGGGGATTCACTGCCACCAGATCGATTATGAAGGTAACCCCATGTTCTTCATGTACAGAGAATGGGGTGCTCGCGGGGGACCTTCAAAATTCATCTCAAAAACTTATTTTGGGCCAGGTTTAACTTGTGCACAGTAGTATACAGAACCAAACCTTGCTACTGTATAAAACCTTAGAGATGCATTTGTACTGATATGACTTTAAAACCACGCTTGGCGACCATGATCTCAATCTGTGGGCAAAGATGGCAATGGCCCATATTGATGTATTCATATCACCGAACTTTCCTTCTATTAGCGGTTTCCAGTTTAGTTTTGCATCAAATAAGGGGCCAGATGTAGGTAAATCTCATTTACCGATTCATAAATACCGAATTTTACCGATTCGGTATTTATGAATCGGTAAATAAGATGTAGGTAATAATTCGGTATTTTTTACCGAATCGGTAAGAATCGGTATGTACCGATTCGGTAAATACCGAATCAGTCTTTGCTATTGAATCCTATGGGCCTTGAAGCCCATAGGATTCAATAGCAAATACCGAATCGGTATTTACCGAATCGGTAAAAATACAGAATTGCAAAGGGGGACAGGGTGTCACTTTGACACCCTGTTGCACCCCTGTAACTGGCTTGTGCGCCATGTGGCACACATACATGCCCTTAGGGCATGTCTGTGTGCCACATGGCACAGGTGTACATGCACAGATGTGCATGTACACAGGGATTCGGTATTTACCATGCAATTGTATTACATGGTAAATACCGAATCCTGAAAGGTCTGAAGCACTGTTCAAAGTGCTACCTACATCTGAATATACAGATTCGGTAATTTTACCGATTGGTAAATTTACAGAATCGGTAAATTTACCGATTCTGTAATTTTACCGATTCGGTAAAATTACCGAATCTGTATGTTTTTTGAGCCCCTACATCTCCATAGCCCAATACCGGTCGGAAACGGCAGAAAATCGGTATTTTTGGCCGTTTACGATCGGTATTGGGCTACCTACATCTGGCCCTAAGTTCCTAGATAGGAAAAAGCTGGGAGCTTCGCTGGGGTATGATTCCTCGCCTTAAAGGTTTTAGGCCTAGTAGACAGAGGTCAAATTTCAACAACGTAAGATTTTGTAAAGTTGACCGTCCAGTCTGTCCATGAAAGAAACAAACCTGTCAATTAAAACCTGTAGGCCCCATGCTGTGCGTGCCATGAGCACCGCATCATCAGCATATAACAATGCTGACAATACTTTCCTACCGACTCTGGTGCAGTCAGACTGTAGTGAAGAGAGAGCGGCTTCTATGCCATCAGTAGAAAGTCTGAATAAAAAAGGAGCTCATATGCATCCTTGAGGGACCCTCCTGGTGCAATTACACTGGTCTGAGCCCCCCCCCCCGGATTATCGGACCGCTGCAGTGGTATGGGTATGAAGATTCATGAGTAAGGTTACAATATCAGGGTCAACGCCTAAGGAGTTAAGTAGGTCCCACAGTTTCTTGCGGTTCATCTGATTGAAGGCGGACGTGAGATCCTTATAAAGCTAAAAACATGATGCCAGGTTGAGCCACTGTGTATTTATTAACTAGTAGTTGATTTACCTGGGTGAAAACCAAATTGCACCTCGGATATTATCTGGTTCGTATCAGCCCATGTTGATAATCTTGTCAATTAAACCCGGCTGAGGACCTTTACTACTGAGTCAATAAGGGATATGGGGCAGTAGCAATGGGGATTATCCTTATCGCCCTTCTTAAAGATCAGCATTATAGAAGCCACTGAACAAGAAGGTAGCATCCCTTTCCTTGCTGTTGCATTTAACACCAAGGTCAAACGTGGCACCCATACATCAATATTATCCCGTAAGAGAGCCGTGGGGATCTCATCAAGTCCTGGGGCCTTATACCAGGATAATGCTTAGATGACCATATAAACTTCCTCCAGGGAGAAAGTAACTATAGTGTCACCCCGGCTGAATTACACCTCATTTGGAGTCTCTTCAGCATGACCAAAATTGTACACACCCTCCACGTGATCGACCCACTGTTCAGGGGTAATATAATGGCAAAACGCTGGCCTTAATGGCTCAGAAAAGCAAGGCCTATTTATGACCTGGCAAAAACGTGTGCTGTCACTCAGCTCTCTGGCTTTAGTAGGCTCGTCCCATGCCTGTTTCTGTCACAATTGCCCTTGTTTTTTCAAAGCCCCCTTATAAACTAGATGAAAATTTGCCACCGACACTTTATCATGAGGGGACTGTTTCAAGGCTTTCTTCGGGTGGCGTAGAGCCCTGGAACACTCGGTATCCAATCAAGTTTATTAGTCTTTATTTCGAATGATAAAAATTCATAAAAGACGATACACAATCATGTACAATATAAAATACACTAGCGATCCCTAGAGCTAAAAAAGCACAATACATGACAGTATACATAAAATACATCAAAATGGGACGATCAGTGCAAAGGTGTGTTCAGTTTCTTAATTCGAATCAGCCAAGACCATCCCAGGAATCTAGCAACACAAATCACCACAATTTCCGATCTTATTACTTGCATTTTCCTGAGTGCATCACGATAACCACTGCAATTCAGGGATGCACATATGGGTTTAAGCCACTTATTTCTAGGATCACGATAAACAGGGCAACCAAAGAAAAGATGACCAATGCTTTCTTCCTGGTCAAAACACCAAGGACATTTACTTCCTGACTTCGAATCCCATTTAGCAGTAAAGGAATTCACTGGCAAGGTGCCAGTACGAAACTGATGATAAAGCTTGCGATCTAACACCTTGGGTATCAAATCCCAATACTGCTCTAGTACAGGGGTGACCTTGTGCGTTAAAAATATTCCTGTTAAATTAGTGTCCAGGGATTGGGTTACCAAAATAGATTTTTTCCATGCCCAAAAGAGCGCTTTAAACTCGGATTTGGATGGAAATGTAGACCCCCCTGGATTTGACCAGAGCTCAGGAAGGCCCATCATATGTAGGGTGATTCTAACTTCCCTAAACCAGTGTAATTTTTGCGCACCCCATAGTGATTTTACCTCGTCCAGTTCCCGGGCAAAGAGACTAAGCTCGGGAGTGGACCAAAGGCGACGCCAGAGTGACACTATACGATACTGGGCCAGATCATTGATAGGTCTACAACCTAGGTCAAGTAACAGAGGTTTAATGGGCGCAGACTGCGGGAGACCTGCCAGGTTCCGTAGGAACCTATTTTGTGCCACAGCCAAGCATGATAGATCTTTATGACCCCAGACTTCGGCTCCATATAAGGTTGCAGAAAGAACTTTAGCCTCATAGATCTTAAGGGCGGGGGTAATACGTTTTGTAAGAGAGTTCTTTTGCTCAAGAACCAAACAACCGGCCAGCCTATTAAATTTCAGTTTGGACGTCTCCAGTTGGGAGTTCCAATCGAGATGCTGATCAAGAGTCACACCAAGATATGTCATAACTTTGACCTGCTCAAGTTGGACCCCATTTAGAGACACCGAACAGGTTGGGGGGGTTTTCTTACAAAAAACCATAAATTTGGTCTTTTCTACGTTTATTTGTAGGTCATTTGCATTACAAAACTCCGAAAATCTATTCAGGGCAACCTGGAGCCCTCCTCTTGTTTTCGACAGAAGGAGGGTGTCGTCTGCAAATATAAGCATAGGATATTTGCGGCCACCCAACATTGGTGCATCGGTCTGTATATTGTTAAAATATTCGACGACCTGATTGATAAACAAGAGGAACAAGGTAGGTGCCAGGACACAACCTTGTCGCACCCCACGTTGTACTGGGAAACATTCTGTTACCTGCCCCTGGCTGCCCCATCTTACCTGGGCAAAATTATCCTCGTGTAAGCGCTGAACGAGACTCAAAAGCTCTAAGGGAAGACCCATTGATCTAAGAGCTTCCCATAGCTTCTTCCTTGGAACTAAGTCAAAAGCCGACTTAAGGTCGACGAACGCGGCGTATATTACGCCGCCACCCAACAGAACCACTTTCCAAAAAAGAAGTGAGAACCGGAGAACCTGGTCAATAGTGCTAATGCCAAACCTGAATCCTGCCTGCATAGGAGAGAGTATGTTATTGGTGTCGATCCATTCCTGGATTCTTACTAAAATCATCCTAGACACAATCTTCTGAAGTGCATCAATCAGACTAATTGGCCGATAATTATTTGGGATGGAGCGATCACCCTTCTTATATACTGGCAGGATTTCCGCACCTTTCCAGGATTTTGGGATCTCTGCGCCTGCGGCTATGTAATTGGCCAATTGCGTGATATAAGGGACCCATAAGCCAGGATTAAGCTTAAAAAGATCAGCAGGAATAACATCAAGGCCGGGAGCTTTTCCCGACTGGACTGACTCCAAGGCTTGTGAGGCATCAGTTTCCAGAAAGATAAGTCTGTCTCCTAGTGGTTGTAGAGGACTCTGTGGGATGGTTGCTATTGTATGATCTAGGGCTATATTAGGGTCATTGAATTGTGCTGCAAAAAATTTAACCCAAGATTGCGCTGACACATGATTATTGGGTGTTTGGGCGACTGAGGCCCTCCCCCTCCTCACGATCAGCCAAAATTCAGTTGGATTGGAAGACTCACAGGCTCTAAGAAGAGCGAGCCAGTAAGAGTCGTCCCAATCCCGCTTGGCCGCCCAAAGAGTTTGTTTGTAACGCTGCCTAGCAACCCTAATATCTGCGGTATTCCTAGCCTTAACAGCATCTATTAGGCTGCTATGAGCTGCTCTGCAGCTCTTGTTATACCATTTTTGGTACACCTTAGTGGGGGCAGCTTTAGGGGGCTTAGTAAGGAGGTTTTTGAGACTCATAAAACACTCCTCATGGAGATTGATGAAGGTTGGGTCGACTGCACCAAAAGAGGATAGTGGTGGCATCTTGCTCCTCGTGCTCCTGACCTTCTCCTCTAACTCAGCAATAAGCGCTAAGTCATCCAACACTCTGGTCCACTTTACACGACGTCTATTATCACACAAGACTACGTCAGAAGTCAGGCAATTAGTTCCACACGCTTGCTCACCCAAGCCGGTGACCAAAATCTCGAGTGAAAGAGGATTGTGATCGCTCTCTGGACGGGGCTCTACCACCATATCTCGCACAATCGACCAATATTCGATATTGATCAAAATGTAATCGATACGGCTAGAGCTTAAACCGTTGTCAAAGGTATTTGTCCCTAACCTATCAGAGCGCGTGCGCCCATTAACAGCCCGAAGGCCCCGTTCCAAACAGAGGCCCAGCCAATGAAGTGCAGCCTCAGTACCCCTAACTCCCCTAGAGATAGTCAACGGAGGGATATTCCAAGCTGTGTCCTCCTCAGCACCCACGTCCTCAGCCAAAGTAAGTATAGGCTCAAAGGAGGAGTTCAAATCGCCCGCTACCATAACGATCTGATCGGCTGTGAGGTTCTTCAGTGCCTGGTCAAGGTGGGATGTCACGGTTTGTTTCCTCCCACCCTGGCAGCCACGAGCATAGACATTAACCAAAAAAAAATCAATGGCATTGGCTTTACTCAAGGTGATACACAGAAGATCCAGGCTCTCTACCAAAGTTTCCTTGCCATGAAAGCCCAGATTGTTTTTAATCCAAATGGTTAAGCCACCTGAGGCCCTACCCTTGATACTCGGAGTGGCGGGTTTTGAGAAATTAAGATAACCCACCCTATGTAAGGGGACTGTTGACCAAGTTTCCTGGAAGATAATGATATCATATAGGTCGATAAAGTTGGTCCAGTCGACGTTATCCAGGCGTCCCCTTAGCCCTGCAATGTTCCAGGATACCACTCTCAATGGGTTATCCATACCGATTACTTGATAGGTGGGAGCCACACCCTGCACGTTAACCCCAGACATAGCCGGAACAACGCCAGAGTCTGGTGGTGAATACAGATTTCCAGACATACTGGGTCCAGGACTTAACAAAGTTAGAATAGTGGGTTGGGCTGCCTCCCTAGTATAGGGAGAGTTCGTCAGATTTCTGGAAGGAATTAAACTTACACCAGATTTTATGGGGGTGGTAAATGGGCCTGTCGCCCCAGTAAGCGGGAGGTTATTTAATAACGATATGTCGACAGACCCCCCATGTCAATCGACATCCTCCAGACAACCAAACCTATTAGATGTCGGTGCCCCCTGCCACCAATTGTGCTGGGTGTACCCATCAGCCATATAAGCTGGCTGTCTAGGGTGCTGAACATTTGACCATAAGGCCTCCTTCATGGGTTGATGTCTGGGAGGGTAAAAGAAAGTAAGGGGTCTCACGACGATAGTGGTGTTAGCTCCATAGGATGGCCGTGCGCAAAGATGCTGGGCTGTGTGGGGGTCGGCAAAGGATACCACAACACAGTCACCCGCTATAGACTTGTGCGTGGGGCCTATCCAGGGCACTCTCCGTACCATTAGGACACTACTTCTATGCTGACCAGGGAGCTGGTTATTAGTATTAAGCCAATGAATGACCTTGTTTTTTAGGGAAAGATCATTCTCCTGAGAATAAGGGTCCAATTCAGGAACACCAGCTAAAATGATAACATAGGACCCTGCTTCAGGGGGTAAATCAATAAACCCTCCTCGAAAGTTAGAGCGGGTAGCCTGTCGAGGTAGATTTTTCGTGCGTTCAGGTCTTGAATATTGGTGGGTTGCTACTCTTGGGACAGGATTCTGTCTAATGGCAGGTTTTTGCAAAGGAAGAGATAACGGAACAACTAAACTAGGGGTAGATACTGCAGGATTGGGAATAATGGTGCGGGGCTTAGGTGTTGGTTTTGTTACTGACAAGGTCACAGGGTCACTTACAGATACATGCGGGGGAGATGGTATAGGGACAGGTGCCTTGGGTTGGAGAGTAGGGTCGGTTACACATGGAAGCTTAGCTTCCATGTTTTTTAGGCTTAAACTAGCCAGGGTGACTATGGTCCTGTCCATTTCCAGCAAGTTATTCTCTATGCGGGAGAGTCTTAATTCCAGAGGGGATAGTAATTGCTTAAGCGTGCCCCAAACTATCTTAAGGAATTCTTCGTCCCCCTCCCTTCCTTTCACGGGACAGCTCTCCCGACTCTCGGGATTAACCACACTATTCAACTCTGGGGAGGTGATAAGGATAGTATCTTCCACCAGGCTAGATGAAATAAGAACGTGTTCCCCCCCCGTACCACTGGGAGCTATATTCTGACTATCAACTTTCGCCCCAAGAGAGCCCATGGTACGTCTGTGATTAAAAAACTGTGATCTTGCCATTTTGGCTTTCTTTCGTGCATAAATAGACCTCGCTAGACATTTCTTTTTAAGGGTTGCTGCTTTCTTGGCACTACCCGATCTGGTAACTAAATTAGTTTTAGAAAAGGAAGAAGAAGTAGGGCCTATACCATTAATTAGTGGGACAAGGGCTTTGCTTTGCTGCACTGGATGTGGAGTGGGGATAGGGGGTAAATTTATTAGGGTTGATGGCGGTGCGGGATGAATAGCTGCCGTTGTTATTATTAAGGGCCGGGGAGCTATGGTACGATCAGGAGTACGGGCAGATGCGATATTCCCCAACGATGATTTTTTTGTGCTGGCAATATGTTCTGACAGCCTTCTTGCAGCATCAAGTTCTAGAGAGACCTTGTGCTGCATTTTACTGATCTCTTCGTCAATAGCCAGATTGGTTTTGACCAAGAAATCATCCAGGGTGCGATTACAATTGCCAGCAGCCATAAGGGTTTTGCTCCGACTACCCCGTGAGCACATTTTACAGGGTACAAGTGAATAAATAACAATACAAGCAACAATAAAACTGTAAAATGTACCAACAAGGGGGGGTGGCCCAGCCCAGTCCTCTTAGTCCTCGAACGGCCTCAAACGGCCCGCTCTTTGCCCGGTCTTCGCCCCGGGCTGCGTCCCGCGCTGCGGGAGTGTTGGAACAATAAATAGGTGGACAGGTAAGACAAGGGGGCGTGGCAGCAGGGAGAGCGGACCGGATGTCAAGCAATGGTCTAGCAGGGACTCCTGGGCAATGGAGTCCCCTGCACGCTCGCAGCCCCGCTGACCGCACTCACCCGGTGGCCGGTGTCCAAGGCAGCGAAGCGGCACCCGCGGAGCGGGTGCGGCGAGTCGTCCTGCAGAGTCCTGAAAGGAACAGGGAATACCACTGTAGTTACAAGGTCAGCGACCTGATGATCCTCCAAAGTGCCTCTGTGCTTGCAATTGCGTCCCGCAGGTGGAGAGAGGAAGAGGGTTTTTTAAAACGGCTGGGGGCGGGGGGCGGCAGCAGGGAGAGCGGACCGGATGTCAAGCAATGGTCTAGCAGGGACTCCTGGGCAATGGAGTCCCCTGCACGCTCGCAGCCCCGCTGACCGCACTCACCCGGTGGCCGGTGTCCAAGGCAGCGAAGCGGCACCTGCGGAGCGGGTGCGGCGAGTCGTCCTGCAGAGTCCTGAAAGGAACAGGGAATACCACTGTAGTTACAAGGTCAGCGACCTGATGATCCTCCAAAGTGCCTCTGTGCTTGCAATTGCGTCCCGCAGGTGGAGAGAGGAAGAGGGTTTTTTAAAACGGCTGGGGGCGGGGGGCGGCAGCAGGGAGAGCGGACCGGATGTCAAGCAATGGTCTAGCAGGGACTCCTGGGCAATGGAGTCCCCTGCACGCTCGCAGCCCCGCTGACCGCACTCACCCGGTGGCCGGTGTCCAAGGCAGCGAAGCGGCACCCGCGGAGCGGGTGCGGCGAGTCGTCCTGCAGAGTCCTGAAAGGAACAGGGAATACCACTGTAGTTACAAGGTCAGCGACCTGATGATCCTCCAAAGTGCCTCTGTGCTTGCAATTGCGTCCCGCAGGTGGAGAGAGGAAGAGGGTTTTTTAAAACGGCTGGGGGCGGGGGGCGGCAGCAGGGAGAGCGGACCGGATGTCAAGCAATGGTCTAGCAGGGACTCCTGGGCAATGGAGTCCCCTGCACGCTCGCAGCCCCGCTGACCGCACTCACCCGGTGGCCGGTGTCCAAGGCAGCGAAGCGGCACCCGCGGAGCGGGTGCGGCGAGTCGTCCTGCAGAGTCCTGAAAGGAACAGGGAATACCACTGTAGTTACAAGGTCAGCGACCTGATGATCCTCCAAAGTGCCTCTGTGCTTGCAATTGCGTCCCGCAGGTGGAGAGAGGAAGAGGGTTTTTTAAAACGGCTGGGGGCGGGGGGCGGCAGCAGGGAGAGCGGACCGGATGTCAAGCAATGGTCTAGCAGGGACTCCTGGGCAATGGAGTCCCCTGCACGCTCGCAGCCCCGCTGACCGCACTCACCCGGTGGCCGGTGTCCAAGGCAGCGAAGCGGCACCCGCGGAGCGGGTGCGGCGAGTCGTCCTGCAGAGTCCTGAAAGGAACAGGGAATACCACTGTAGTTACAAGGTCAGCGACCTGATGATCCTCCAAAGTGCCTCTGTGCTTGCAATTGCGTCCCGCAGGTGGAGAGAGGAAGAGGGTTTTTTAAAACGGCTGGGGGCGGGGGGCGGCAGCAGGGAGAGCGGACCGGATGTCAAGCAATGGTCTAGCAGGGACTCCTGGGCAATGGAGTCCCCTGCACGCTCGCAGCCCCGCTGACCGCACTCACCCGGTGGCCGGTGTCCAAGGCAGCGAAGCGGCACCTGCGGAGCGGGTGCGGCGAGTCGTCCTGCAGAGTCCTGAAAGGAACAGGGAATACCACTGTAGTTACAAGGTCAGCGACCTGATGATCCTCCAAAGTGCCTCTGTGCTTGCAATTGCGTCCCGCAGGTGGAGAGAGGAAGAGGGTTTTTTAAAACGGCTGGGGGCGGGGGGCGGCAGCAGGGAGAGCGGACCGGATGTCAAGCAATGGTCTAGCAGGGACTCCTGGGCAATGGAGTCCCCTGCACGCTCGCAGCTCCGCTGACCGCACTCACCCGGTGGCCGGTGTCCAAGGCAGCGAAGCGGCACCCGCGGAGCGGGTGCGGCGAGTCGTCCTGCAGAGTCCTGAAAGGAACAGGGAATACCACTGTAGTTACAAGGTCAGCGACCTGATGATCCTCCAAAGTGCCTCTGTGCTTGCAATTGCGTCCCGCAGGTGGAGAGAGGAAGAGGGTTTTTTAAAACGGCTGGGGGCGGGGGGCGGCAGCAGGGAGAGCGGACCGGATGTCAAGCAATGGTCTAGCAGGGACTCCTGGGCAATGGAGTCCCCTGCACGCTCGCAGCCCCGCTGACCGCACTCACCCGGTGGCCGGTGTCCAAGGCAGCGAAGCGGCACCCGCGGAGCGGGTGCGGCGAGTCGTCCTGCAGGAAGGAACAGGGAATACCACTGTAGTTACAAGGTCAGCGACCTGATGATCCTCCAAAGTGCCTCTGTGCTTGCAATTGCGTCCCGGTATCCAATCATTTAGGCTATCAGAATGGGGGCCAACCACAGGGACCGTTAGACGGTGGCTAATTTTATCATCCCCAGAAAGATAAAAGAGTGAGTGGCCATACCAAGAATTAAATGTATGACCTTGAGATGAAACACAGATTCCTGGAGTGGAATTAAAGATGTGCGCAAGAAGGAAAAACGAAAAGGGAGAGTGAGGAAGGAGGAAAGGTCTGAAGGCAAAGATAGATGCGGTAGACATAAAATGTGAAGAGAAGTGGGGAAAGCAGAGATTGGGAGTGCAAGATTGCAGTAGCGGTCGGTGGTGGGGGTAGCTGCCGGGCGTTGACGTGGGGAGGGACAGGGTGGGGGGTAGTAATCTATGGATTACGGAGGATTACAGGTAAGTAAGCATATAAATAAATAAAACACATTTCGATGTGTGCACTGCAAGTGGAAAGAGGAGAAAGGCTAGGGAAAAAGAGCAGACAGCAGGGAGCGCATGAAAGGAGAGTGGAAAGGAAAGATGGAAAGGTGAAAAAGAAAATTAGTTCATGAGGAGTGGCAGCGATTAAGAGGAAAAGGAGGCAGAGGGCAGAAAGTGAAGGAAGAATGGATAGAAGGGAAGGAGTGAAGTGTGAAGAGGAGGAAGAAAAGCAGATACTGAGGGAGCGCAAGAGAAGAATACACCTCTGCTTTATTGAATATACAGTAATTATGTAAAGTGAGAGGTTACAGGGCTGTATTCTTGGCCTGTCCCATCAATGGACAGCTGTGCTGTCCAAGACACACGTTAGCGATTGTTTAACTGTGTTAATATTTTATGCCATCAAAAGATATTTTGTGCCGTCACTATAGGTATTCCTGATAAAAAGATAATAAAGTGACAGTTATCTCATTGAGATTAAGCTGTGATGGAAAATCATGCTCCCATGCCACAAACAAATAGTTCTATTACAAGATCAGGCTATGAGGCAAAATCCATTTTCCTGCAACGTTTTTCAAAATGAAATCAGAAATTCAACTTTATTCAGAGAGGCTTCCCTACGCACTCTTGAACTAATAAAGAACACAATTCAACTGGGTCTGCCATCTGTGCTATACTACGATTGTAATTTATGAACAGTGAGTAACTAGAGGATCTCTGTGACAGAAACCCAATGACCTATTCACATAAATACAGTTCTGCCTTCTGCATGTTACGCGTTGTTTGCAGAAGGCACAATAACCCTCTGCACTACAGTCAAAACACTAGAAAAAACTTTGATCTCTCTCCAGCAGGCTCACAACATGTAATTCCCAGAGTGCAGCATTATCTTGACATTTTTAGTGTTGCCTGAATCCTGCTGGCACACACAAAGGTAATCTGCAGCAGACGCTTTTATCCAAGATATTTCCCAACACAGTGTCCCCCAACTCAGCGCCCCCGAACTCAGCAGCAGGTGCTCACAGCCCTAAAAGACGGCCCTGTCAGATGCCCAGCTGTTGTTCACCCAAAACGGCCTACTCAAGTTTTAGAATTCAAATGCACGTTCCCAGAATCATGTAAGAATTCACTTTTTATTGTCTGACTTTCTAACACCACTGCCGATAAATGATAGCTGCTTCAAAGCACAGGACAATACGTACATGCATAAAACTCATACATCAGAGTTTCCAAACGAGTCATAGAAAACACATGGCAGGCGCACATATGGCCTGTGATAGACAAAAATGTAAAACAATGCACACATGAAAAGCTTAAAACGACCCTACTTGCCCAGTCCCCCTGCCTTCCCACACGCAAGCACAGCACTCTCAGAAAACAGGAGTAGGATTCCAATTATAGATGAAATCACTGACATGAAGAGACAGCGTATGTTACCATGCTGCTCAAGCACTGGGTCTCGAATCCTGCACCACACCCTGACAAAGGCGCAAAAGGATGAAACTGACCCCTGCTGATAACTCTGCTTCCGCTTCTGTTCAGAGGTAGACAATATAGTGGGATGTTAGAAATAGAAAGCGGACCACTAAAAAGAGTGTAACTTGGTGGCCATCAAGCCCTGGAAATAACAGCCAGTGTTCATACCAGGCAGACATCCGAACTGAACAGGACAGGTATGTCCCATTTAAACAGCCATCTGCACTACTTTTGTTCAAGCCTCATCTAGGCTGGAAGGTAGACGCGCTTGACACCTTGATGCCAATGCCATCTATGAAGCAAAGACACAGTTTGTCACTTCACAAGTTCTTAAGAGATAAACTAATATTTGAGAGGAAGACTTTGAATGTTTGAGCTCTGTACATAGGAGGTATGTATGTCCAGCAAAATGTTTATACGCATGTATCTATTGGAGTAATTACACTAATCACCACTTAGATAGCACTTCTAATAAGTGATTATTACTTCCCAAAGGAACCCTTTTTAGCAAACGTAGAATTATAAAAGATTGAGAAAAAATAATACAGTTCTAAACGTATGCTTTGCAGTTTTAGTTCAGCTTCTTGATCTCTGGTTCATAGCTCTCTAAGCTGAAAGGATATGAACTTGGGACATAAGGTAACAGCCAAGATTCTCTGGAACATAAGCAGTAACCAACAGAACTATGTTGTATGCTATTTTACAGTGAGTCAATCCTGTGACAAGACTGCATACAGATGTCACCATCCAACCCCCTGACTACCTGTTATCTTATTTTAACTACTGCACCCAGGAACTTGTTGGGTACACAAAGATCTATGCAGCTGCATTAGGTGTATTAACAATGTAAGACATTTTGAAATGAAGACTGTTTGTGACCACTTAAGTAAGTCAAAACAGAATCATGAACACATTTGGATGGGTCTTTGTTTCTACTTTATTTGGGGACAAATAAAAAAAAGGAAAAGTTAGCACATCAACCCTTTTGACTCTACCCCCATTCTGCTGCTATCCATTGACCCCCTATGTATAGGATTCCGGACTATAGTTCTCATTTCCAGCCCCATACATAACCCTGAGAATGCACTTAAAACTTGTTACTAGTATTGTAAGAGTTTTTGAAAAACAGCAGCTTATGATTAGAATATAGAGACAGAGATTTACTAAGCTTTTGCGCCATGTTTGTATCACAAAAGTGCAGCAAAACGATGCAAAATCTTTTTTTGTAATTTACTTTCCAGCGCGCTGGATATAACGTAAAAGTAATGCGAAGCAGCGCAACTTGCGTTACTTTGCGCCATGGGGGGGGGGGTACCAAGGGTGGTCCATGAGCATTCCCATGCAACCACCCAAGGTTTCTCACACTAAACCCAATTTACTAAAAACAGTAGAATGGATTTAGGGTAAAAAAAAACTGTGCCCTTTTCCACTAGGTGCAAGATAGGAGAAATGCTTTCATTTCTACTTCTTTTTCCGACTTTGCATGTGTTCTGCACTGTGCAGCACGCATGCAAAGTGGGAAAAGCTTTCCCTTGTGTCGAGCATAGTATTTTGTACAGTAAGGGTCCCCTTCCTGTACAAAACCTATGCTGGACTCATGCACGCACCCTAGCGTGCGGCGCTAAGGTGTGTGCATGGCACACAGCAGCTGTTATCAGCACCTGCGCAAGGAAAAGGGGAGGAGAGAGCCATTTCTTTGAATAATTGGGGCTCCCCTGCTCACTCCTTGTCGTGCAACGCATCGCAGCCTCGCGGGGGGCTGCACTGCATTGCGCAACTTTTTTGTAAATCTCCCCCAAAATGTGTTTCATCTTTCTGGTGGAGAGGTTTTTCGACAGGAGACCCATTTTTGTGCTCAATAACTATTTACTTTCACCATTAGAAGGCATGTGCAGCGCAACACCACCATACAAGTTTATCGCTTTACAATCCCTACAGAAATTTTTCAGGGAGATTTTTCTGCTAACACATGGGTCAAACAGAGGTCAAGAGCTCAATAAATTATCCACTGACGCTGCGGCTTCTTATCTCCTAAAAAGTAGCGCACGATACTATGGAGGTCAGAAAATAATGGGGAAGCTCTTGGCTACCTACTTAAAAACCCGTCAGGACAGAACCAGGATAACGTCTATATCAAACTCTAATGGTGACTGTCTTTTTAAAGATGAAGATATTTTACACGAATTTGTCTACTTCTATCAACTTCTTTACACTCCTTAATCACAGCCTCTCGAATCTGACATATCCTCTTACTTTCGGAACCTTACATGTCCTTCTTCTTCTCATATTAATTTTGACACACTTGCAGTAGATATAACCCTGAAAGAAATCTCCCATGCTGTCTCAATCTTACGACGTGGTAAAGCACCTGGACCCGATGGGTTTACGATAGAATTTTATGCTCATTTTTCAAAACTTCTTCTTCCTCATCTTCTTTCACTTTTTAATTTCTTCATTATGAACGGTTCTTCTCAAGGAACATTCCAAGAAGCTATGGTTTGTTTAATCCCCAAAGACAATAAAGATCCCTCCTTTTGCAAAAATTACCGCCCTATTTCTCTTGTAAACACGGATTATAAGATCTTTGCTAAAATACTTGCGCTTCGTATTGATCCCATTTTACACAAACTTATTGGACCAGAGCAATCTGGTTTTGTTAAAGGGCGTTTATCCTCAGATAACTCTAGGGCTTTCTTTAATGTTCTCAGCAAAGCTTCCTCCATAAATTATCCAGTAGCCGGCATAACCCTAGATGCTGAGAAAACTTTCGATAGGATTGGTTGAGATTTTATGTTTCATGCTCTCAAATGGATAGGTTTCCCCCCCCCCCCAAAGTAATCTCTTTAATTTCTTTGCTATACTCTGGCCCTAAAGCTTCTATCTTTGCAAACGGTATAATCTCAGACTATTTTTCTCTCTCTAGAGGTGTTCGCCAAGGTTGTCCTTTGTCCCCCTTGTTGTTTATAGTGGCGATGGAGCCTTTTCTGACGAAAATACGGCAAGACGCACAAATTACTGGTTTTCAACTTGGCTATGATCATGTTAAATTGTCCGTTTATGCTGACGACATCTTATCATACTGTTCTAATCCAGAAATTTCTCTCCCTTCTTTCCTTCAGCAAGTTGATACTTTCTCGCAAATCTCCGGTTATTGCCTTAATCGAGACAAATGCGAGGTTCTACCCCTCAACGTTTTATGTCTTCGCCACTACTTTGACCAAACTGTTTTTTCCTGGCAACCGGTTAAATTGAAATATTTAGGATTATGGTTTTCCTCTAATATTTCCGATACTTTAAAATTTAACTTTGAATATATCACCAAAAAATTAAACGACTCAATTACCAATTGGCATCCTCTTTTTCTTTCATGGTGGGGCAGATTAGACTCTATTAAAATGATGTTAGCCCCTATAGTATTGTATTCTCTTTCTATGATTCCCGTTCATATCCCAGGTCACTATTTCAAGAAAATAGACTCGATTTTATTGAAATTTCTTTGGAAAAATAAACCCCCTCGGATAGCCTTATCAAGTCTTAAAAAAGATAAAACTTATGGAGGTCTTCAGTTCCCTGACTTTAAATCTTATCACTATGCCTCCTCTCTTAAACAGGCTTCCAGATGGTTATCTACTGATCTCCCCTCTCATCCTGCTGTATGGCTGTCCATTAAAAAATCCTTTACTACACCTTTTGATTTACTTGAAACACTTGCATTTACCGCTAATTCTTCCTTTTTACACTCTTCGGTTATTGCTCATACTCGTCAACTTTTAACTCCCCTTTTGCCCTCCTCCTACCCTTCTCTGAACTCGCTACCTCAGCAACCTATTTGGCGAGGATCGTGGAAACGGAGGAACATGGCGGCAGGCTGAGTGCCGGTCGCAGCAACCCCAGGAGACACCCGATGGCTGATACCACCTAATAAATTAGTGGGTGCACAAGAAGCAAAACGCGGTGCATAGCAGCGGTAAGATACAGATGATTTGCGGCGCAGTAGAAGCGCTCTCTAAAAACTAAATCGCTTCCCTTCTTTGTTTCTGCCCGAGGTAACCGGACATCCTAGTTTGGTGTTGGCGGCGGCGCTAGGACCTACGCATCAAGCGGCACGTATGACACAAAAAGAGGCGTATGCACAGGGAAGCCCGGGAGAGCGCCGGCGGAGCCTTTGGGTCAGGATACGCTCCGTTCTTGCACAGCAGCGGTTCAGAGGTCCAGTCTGCGAGGGAGCCTGCATTATTCTATCCAATGAGCAAGATGAGCAAGATAAGCAAGTACAGGCGGCAAGGTGCGGTGCGGAGGGGCTAAAACTGAAGCGTGGGTTTATGGAGCTAGTACCAGTAGACGCCCCGGTTAAATTTGTAAGTGAGGGGGAGACTTTAAAAGCCAAGGAGCACCTTATAGAGCGTACCACGAAGCAAAGGCAGACAGAGCTCTCTCAGCTATCAGTGGAACCTGTCCCAGGTGGTTCAAGCTTGAAATCAGGATTGCCTAAAGCCAGATCCTCTCCTCCATCAGGGAGACGAAAGAACAGGTATCAGCTGAGATCTCGGCAGGAGTTGAGAGCTGTAGGAGCACTACACTTCGAGGAAAGGCAGCGACCCATGCCATTAACCCCCTGCAAGTGGAAGAAAAAGGCAACCAGTATAAAAAAGCCTAAGGGGCTTAAAACTGTTCAGCTACCAGTAAAGAATAGTCCTTCTCTTAAAACTTATTCAAGATCATGGAGCAGTCAGCAAGACCAGCCACACAGTCAGAACATATCAGCACCTTGCTCCCCTTGAAGAATCGATTTGGTCCCCTGGAGAGTCTGTCTAACGCTGGGGGTGATAAACAGCCAGAACAGACAGGTGTGGAGGTAGGAGCTGAAGAGGAGGGGGTAATGGTGGCCCTGAATCCGGGACAGGATTTGGAGCCACAGCAGGTCCAGCCAAAGCATATAAGCTGCAGCACACCCTCCTCCTCTCCCCTCCCTTCTCGCAGTACTCAAGCTCATGAAAGAGCATTAGGCCCACAAGATACCGGACCCCAGACGCCCCTGGCGCTTGTAGAGCCTTCTTCAAACAGTTTGAGCCAGGGTCAAGGCCAGTGTCTTAGCGTGGTTCCAAGACCAGGAGAGTCGGGCGAATCAGGGGAGTTGGATGGAGACAGGCTGGGCTATCTTTTTCAGTCCTTAAGGGGAGATTTGATGACGAAATTCGAGATCTCAGAAGGCAATCAAAAGGCGATACATGACAGGTTCGATCTACCAGAGTCTAAGTTAGACGATGTTATTTGCCGCACTGGGAAGCTAGAATCGTAAGTTGTAGCTTTAAATGAATCAATTCGAGGGAATTCAAAAGACATTGAACCCCTGAGAGCACAGAATAGATCCCTGGCTACAGACGTGGAGAGACTGGAAACCCAAGCTCGAAGAAACAATTTGAGAATTCTAAAGATACCGGAGGGCGAGGAATTGGAAGACATTAAAGGATTTGTCTGCAGGCTTCTAAGGGAGGGGGTCCTAAAAGACCGCCCCGATATAGACTTGGAGGCGGAGATACAAAGGGTACACAGAGACCTTTTCAAGTTGCATGCAGATAGGAAAGCACCAAGAAAGATATTGGTAAATTTTCAGACCTTCAGTGTTAAAAAGCTAATTCTGGGGAGATGTCTCTCTAAGTCAGACCTCCACTATCGGGGAAACCCTTATCTTATTAGATCGGACCTAGGTGCAAGAACAGCACAGCGACAGTGGGAGCTAGGCACCAGAATGCCAGAATTGAGATCGTTTGGAGCCCAAGTCCAGATGAAATACCCCGCCTTGCTAAAGATCGTGTGGAGAAACAAAATGTACAATTGCACTCAACCCGAGGATGTGGATAACCTCTTAGCCTTGATGAGAGAGAAATAAGACAAGTTAGAGCTGTTGAGGCTGGGCTAATAAAAAAAGGTGACCTGGACGGGGTGAAGGGATGTCGGGGAATAAGGAATAAGGAAGGTATTTAATACAGAAGTTGTTTGCGGCACAGAGTGATATACAGGGTTATTTAGAGGCACAAAAGGTGTAAGCAAAATAGAAAAGAAGCTAGAAAATGTGGAAAAAAAATAAAATAAATAAATAAATAAATAAAAAAGAGAGAAAAATCAGAATTTGAGTTATATGCAGTAAAAAGTTACCCTCAAATGAGTTGTGATAAACAACCCGTTGATAAGGTTAATTGAAGGTTGCATTCAGCCAGAGGTATTTCTCCTGGGGTTCCAAAGGCGGTTTCATCGTCAGGTATGTCAGGGGGGGTTCCTCTGGGGGGGTGGGGGGGGGGGGGGGGGTCCTGGTTGGAGGGTGAAGGGGGAAAAAAAGATAAAAAATCCTCATATATGGAAAAAAGTTCTTTTGTACAGGGTTCTGGATAGGCGGGAAATAAGAGCCTGGTTATGAGTAGGTTAACTAATATTAAAACCCTTTCTTGGAATGTGAACGGAATGGGGGAAAGAAGGAAGCAGTCCCGAGTTTGTGAGTTCTTAAGAAATCCAGAAGCACATCTCATGTTACTTCAGGAAACGCATCTTTTGGCAAACGCTTGTAGTGCACTTTTTGAAAAATTAAGGTGGGTGCAGGAAATTGTATGTTCTAGACAGACGAGAACAACCAGGGGGGTCACAATAATCATCTGGGCGAATAGGGGGATAAGCTTGAAAAAATATGAAACTGATCAGACAGGAAGATGGTTGGTGGCAGCCTTGTCAATTTACAACATCCCCTATACCTATGCAGTGTACTATGGCCCCAATGATGATAATCCTGGTCCCCTTTTTAAGTTAGCGGCAGGTTTACTTGAGACCACGGGCCCAGTGATCTTGGCGGGTGATTTTAACCTGGTTTTCTATTATATTTTAGACAGGACCTCGAGGGCCAAATATCATGCCCCCACTAAATCACTTTCTGCTTTAGGATGTATTATGAAAGACTTTAATCTGTTAGATGTATGGAGGACTAAATATGGTTCTACTAGGGAATTTTACACTCTACAGTAAAAAGTACAAACACTATTCGAGGATAGATCATTTCTTAGTGGACCAACACTTGCTTTCAGACATTAGCTCCATCTCGTACACACCTGTCGGGATATCAGATCACGCTGTTGTTGAACTGGTCTTCCTATTAAGCTCGAGTCCCTTAAACACTAGATGGACACTGGAGAGGACATTGTTACTTGATGACCAGGTTAAAATAAAAGTGAGAGAAAAGACCAATGAATTCTTTATAATTAATATCGGCTCCTCTACCCTTCAGAATGTCTGGGAAACCTACAAGGCGTTCTTAAGAGGTGTGCTGAGCTCTCTAATGGCTCATAAAAGGAAGACTATAAAAAACAAAAGGCGGGAAGAATTAGAGGCAATAACTAGAAAAGAATCAGAGTTACAAAGAGCTATTGTTTCAAACAGATAGAGGATCCCGGTGTTAGAGAATGAGCTATTCGGTCTACAGCTCCAACTTAAAATCAGTGATGAAAAAATCATTAAAGAAAAATGGGAGACCAGCAAATTAAAGAATTTTGAATACAGAGAAAAAGGCGGGGCTCTTCTAGCTTGGAAATCCAGAGAAGAAAGAAATAGGAACAATATTAATCCTAATCCTAATTCAGAGGGAAACAGGGGTCTTAATCGTGGAAGATGGAGGGATTCATGGCTAAAAAGCTTTATTTCTAACCGCTCCCAAAATGTTCGCCTAGGCTCCCACTATTCCATCTCCAGGGAGCTTACTAAGGGGTTCCACAGGGCTCGTGTCTAAGCCCCACATTATTTAATGTGTATGTGACCCCCCTGGCGAATATTGTAAGGGAACATGGGTTCACGCCAATATCCTACGCTGATGACACCCAGCTATTATTCCAATTCCAAAATATGACCCCAGCAGTAAAAAATTATTTCACTGCTGGAATGAGAGCGATAGCCGGATGGATGACCTCCAATTGCCTACAATGCAATGTGGGTAAGACGGAGGTCATGCTCTTTGGGAATGCCCCACTCCTTTGGTCACCAGAGTGGTGGCCCCCGGAACTAGGTACAGCTCCATGCCCAAAGGAAAGCGTAAAAAATCTGGTTGTCAAGCTTGACCAACCTTTGGTGCTTAAAGACCATGCCATACAGGTCACAGAAACTTGTATGAGGGTGATTGGCTTACTTAGAAGGGTTTTCCCCTATTTAGCAGATCATCACAGGAAAACACTAGTGCAGACCCTAGTAATTAGCAGGTTGGATTACTGCAATGGATTACTTATATCTGCTAATGAGGAACAGTTGGGGAGGCTACAAGTAGCCCAAAATACGGCTGCTAGGCTGATTCTCAATGTCCCTGCCAGATCTTCTTCTCGTCCCTTACTAAACAAGCTACACTGGCTTCCCATTCGCCAGAGAGTAAAATTCAAGATATGTTGTACCATCCATAAATGCTTGTTTGGAACTGGCCCTAGATATTTAACTGAAATCTTCAAACCTTATCAACCAGGTAGAACCCTACGCTCAGAAAACCAAGCTTTGCTCCAGATCCCCAGGATCAAAAGAGAAAGACAGGGAGGTCGAGCCCTCTCATATAAAGGCCCAGCTCTCTGGAATTCATTGCCCCTCACTCTTAGATTAAATTCCAATCTCGCCGCATTTAGGAAATGTCTGAAGACGTATCTATTCTCTACTCAGTAACTCTAGCAATGCCATACAGATACTATTGTTCTAGCCCTGCTTTCGGAAACAAAGCGCGGAGATATCTCCCCGGAGATCGAATTCCTGCGCTATGTAAGAACCGAAAAATAAAATAAAATAAAATAAAATAAAAATTAGAGAGGAAGCCAGGGGGTTCATGCAAGGCTTATATATGGAAGACAAGAATCCGGAGTTAGAGGAGGTCCAGACCTGGTTGTCCCAGAGAAATCTGCCCCAAATTTCTGAAATAGATAGGAGGTATTTGGAAAGTGAGATTATGGAGGGGGAATTAATAAACTAATTGAAGAAAATGAAGCGGGGTAAAGCTGCTGGCTCGGATGGGCTACCAATTGAGGTTTATTTAGACTACATAGAGCAATTGGTGCCGGTCCTTACTACACTTTTTAACTGTTTACTGAGCCATGGTTACAGTATCCCCCCTACAAGGGCTGAAGCCACAATCACTCTCATTGCTAAGCCCAATAAAGACCCTAAGAAAATTAAATCATACAGGCCAATTTCCCTCCTGAATTCAGATATGAAGCTATACTCTGGGATTTTAGCCACTAGACTCGTTAAAATAATAAAATCTATAATTCACTCAGATCAAAGGGGGTTTATCCCGGGAAGGCAACTGAATGAGTTAACTTTTCAGGCGATTGGAGCCATAGACAACGCTGAGGATAAAGGCCTTCCGTTAGCCTTGGTCGCGATAGATGCGGCCAAGGCTTTCGATCAGGTAAACTGGAAATATCTATGGGCCACTATGGTTGGGTTTGGGTTCCCTCCAGTTTTCATAGAGGGCATTAAATCATTATATCAAAACCCACGAGCAAAAGTCCTGGTTAACGGGGCCCTATCTGATTGGTTTAACATATCCCGCGGAACACAGCAGGGCTGCCCCCTGTCCCCCCTTTTGTTTGACATTTATATGGAACCTTTTGTTTGCGGTCTCAGGGAGGATAATGTAATTCAGTCCTTTAGAATAGCAAATCTGGAGCTTAAAACCGGCCTATATGCAGACGACCTCCTCCTATACACTTCCAATCATGTAGAGGCTATACCTAGGCTATTCTTTTTAGCGGGGGAATTCGGAAGATTATCTGGTTATCAAATTAATAGGTAGAAGACAGAGATAATGGGGTGGAACAATAGTATTCCTATTCAGGGCGCAAAACAAAAAAATGAGATACTTGGGAATCTATTTAACTCAAGAATTAAAGAATATCCCAAAAATCAGTTGGCAGACTGTAGTGAAAGATATCATTAAAACACTAACAAGATGGGGCAGTCTGCCATTAAACATATATGGACGAGTTAACCTCATTAAAATGTCTATACTCCCTAAGTTGACTATTTATATAATTCCATCCCTTTATCTTTTCCTTTGAAAGAAATCGCGAACCTTCAGGGCAAGATTGGTTCTTTTATCTGGGCTTGTAAATCTCCCAGGATAGCCTGGAAAAAACTTAGGAGGGGTTTAAAGATCGGGGGTCTGGCCCTACCAGACCTACTCTTATACTGCCATGCCTTCCATTTTAAAAACTTCAGGTTACTAGCTAATATATTAGACTCATCTTCACAGGGCCGTTTATTTCAAGCTTTATTATATGAGTGGAGTGGAGAAGCGTGGCTCACTGGTTAGAGGAGGCAGACCTGGAAGCAGAGGTCAGCCCGGGACCAGGGTTCAATTCCCGGCTCAGCGGGGTCTTGAGTCCTAAAATGTCCATGGACTCGACAATTCTCGCTCCGGTGCCTACTCGATTCACGGGTTCACACTCTGTGACTCTGGGCAATAGCTTGCTTAATCTCCACAACGGCCCCTCGCGGTGGGATGCCTGGCTTTCACCTTGCGGATACCCTGCCGGGGTTGTCTCACAGGGGAATACCAGGACGGGTTCCCTAAGCAAGCGCTTAGAAACCGCTCGGTGATTTGCGCTATATAAATGCCTATACATTTACATGATTTACCACATGGCCAAGAGTTTTTTTTATTTAAATTTGGCGACCAGAAATTTTATAAGAAAGTCCGTCTTAAGATTTTGCAGACTGCACTTAGGAACTGGGGCTATATTCGGAAGGCTCTGGGAATTCCATATTACCATACCTATACTCCAGTCTGGGATTCTCCGGGCACACCAGTGTGTCTTCAGGACCAGTTATACCTGCCTCTAAAAACAGCAGGAGTGCAGAAATGGGGAGATCTATGGGTGGATTCCGGTCTTATGGATTGGAATTCTCTAGTGTCACTCACAAACGGGTCATTGACGAGATTTAAATTCTATCAACTATCTGCATGGTGGTCTAGGCAGGCATTGCAGCGGGAAAAAGATACTGGAATTCTTGACTCAATCTGCAGGGGGGGAGGTTGGAACCGAGAAGTATCACTCTGGTATAAGCTACTCACAGAGGCAAAAGGAATGCTGGATCATGAGTTAGTAAGCCTCTGGGGCAACGCTATAGCTGATTATCCTGAAGAAATCGGTAATATATGGACAGACTCTTTCTCCTTGTCTCAGAGATTAATAAAAAAGGCCAACTTAAGGAGGAATCATCTGTTTACAGCCTGTCGGGTGTATTGGACCCCGGCCAAATTGGATAAGGTAACACAGGAGAACTATTATTGCCCCCGCTGCAAACTCCTAGCAGCACACGACATGCACATATTCCTAGAGTGTCCTGAGATCCAGGAGTATTGGAAGGCGATTGTTGGCTTCCTGGGTGAGGTTTTATCAATTACTATCCCCTGCTCTCCCAGCTTAGTGTTCTTTGGTCTACCACGTGGGTATAATATTAACAACTTCTCCTCACCATTCATATTTTTTGTGGTAGTCATAGCTAGGAGGGAGATCTGTAAAGAATGGAAGTCAGCGGCTCCTCCCAGTTTCACAGACTGTTTAAAAAACATCATGGAAGTTTGTAAGATGGACATGGTTGGTCGAGCAGAAAGCTCAGAGAACGTATGGTCAAAACTAGTGGCCTGGTCAAAGGAGTAACGGTCCGATGATAATGCCAGAGGTTTGTGTCGGTCCTGTCCTCCCCTAGTCTGATGCATTCTATCAAGAGAGAGTGCCGGTACTCTTGAGGGGGAAAAAAAGAAGCGCCGATACTCAGTACTGGTAAGTACTGGCCCATTTAAAGCACTGGTCCCGCTCTGTAGTCAGTGGTGTGAAGTCAAGAGCTCACTCCCGCCTGGGCAGCAGACAACAGAAATGTGAGGCAAGCGGTGGAGAGCAAGGCAGCTTTGCCAACATACACCCGACAGGCTCAGGCACGCTGTTCGCCTCCCCTTACGCTGCCAGTGTCTGCTCGTACTCAATCTCTGCAGCTGATAGCACTCTGAGAGGCCGGCCAGCCGCATCCCCCCTCAGCGATCGACTTGTTTTATCTTGGTGTACCGGTTTGTGAAACGTTTGGACACAAGGCCAGGGTATGGTGTGAATTCTACACTTTCCGACATTCCAGGCATGTCCTGGGCTGAAGAATGAAAGGTCTAGGCTCTGCTCGAACTATCGCACCAGGAACAAAAAGACAATGGAACAATATACGAGCGCAAAGCCTACAAATGTATAAAAAGCACGTCAACATCGCCGGATGGATTCACACAACAGCATGAAATGTCTGTGTTCCCATTGCTCTCACAAAGCCGACAGGGCATGAGACTGCAAACGAGTGGAACAAACAGAAATTCACAATGTCTGTACTAATCGCAGGAGGGGTGGGCGGGAGGACCCCGATAGTTCCAAATGGGAAAAGCACTGGGAATCGTAGCCAACCCTTGGCCCCTTGGTTCACGGAAGTTCTACGTCTAGAAAAACAAAGATGCCGTAGACTGGAAAGACGCTGGAGAGAGAATTACGAAGACAAGGAAAATGAGGATTATAAATGTGCATTAGATAAGTACAAAAACCTGTTAACTATGGAGAAGAAAACCTACTTTACTAAACAAATAGAGTTATCTAAAAACTCAGCAAAAAAACTGTTCCAGGTCGTGAAGAAGTGGCAATATAAACTAAAGATAGTGGCAATAAAAACTAAAGATAGAGCCGGGGATAAGAGTGCGCTTGTCCTTTATAAAAAAGCACAATATGAAGCTAAACGTGCTTGGGATGAGGAGTATTGGAGGGAGCTGTATTCCGCAAGTAGGGAACACTCTATGTGTACCTTTTGGGATATGGTTAAGTGGGGTAGGGGGACACAGAGGGGCAAACCAGGTAACTCTGTGTCGCCTGACCTCTGGGTCGCCCACTACGTGGAGAAGTGTGGCTCACTGGTTAGAGGCGGCAGACCCGCAAGCAGAGAACGGCCCGGGACCAGGGTTCGATTCCTGACGCGGCAGGGTCGTGGACCAGGGTCAGCGGACTCGATAATTCTCGCCTCGGTGCCTACTCTAGTCAGAAACCACACTCGGCAACTCTGGGCATCAGCTTGCCTCATCTTCACAACGGCCCCCCCAGACCGCCGGGGATGCTTGGTCGCACCTTAGAGATACCCATCAGGGACCATCTCTCAGGGTGAGCCAGGACGGGTTCCCCAGCGGTCGAAGCGTGGAGATACTCCTCCGGGAGTCGATTCCTAGCGCTATATAAACCCGCAATTAAATTAAATTAAATTAAATGCTGCCCAGTTTGCATCTCAAGAAACGACCCGGGTTGACACTGAGGGTCTTGTGCTCAGTAATATGGCAGTAGTTCTCCTACACTTTGAGACGATAGAGGTGAGAAAGGTACTTAATTGCATCCCAAAGGGCAGAGCACCCGGTCTGGATTTTATTCCAGCCGACCTGTTTATGCATGATAAAGAGCTTTGGGAACCCTACATTCAGAATCTAGCAAATGGCATTGCCAATGGCTCGCCCATACCATCTACCTGGAAAGGCGCGGTGATCATACCGATCCACAAAAAGGGAGAACGCTCCGATCCAGGAAATTAAAGGCCCATTAGCTTGTTAGACTGTATACAGAAGGTTGTTGCAAGGCTTGTTCTGCAGAGAATCCTAGCTTGGATTGAGGATGAAGAAGTATTGTCACCCCTCCAGGCAGGATTCCGCAGTCATAAAAGCACTATCGACCAAGTTTTTAGATTTATTTTAATTTATTGGCAGGTGGTTATCCTTGGGGGGGTATGTTATTTGCGGCATTCGTCGATCTCAAATCGGCATTTGACCTAGTACCTCGAGAAAAAATTTGGGCAGTTTTTGCTGATCAGGGCATGCCCATTAATATTTTGTCTCTACTTAAAAAATTACATGAGGACAATTTCGCCCAAATCAGGTGGAACCAACAGGGTAATGTGACAGATACATTTCCTATAGAGAGGGGTGTACGCCAAGGGTGCGTTCTAGCCCCAACCCTCTCCTCCCTATACATCAACAGGGTGATCGGCTACTTTATGCATTGTCCAACCAATGCTCCTAAGCTGGACGGTATGCTGATCCCCCTGTTGATGTTTGCAGACGACACTCTTTTAATCTCCAAAACGCAGCATGGCCTTCAACGAGCCATTGATGTGTTTGAGGTCTTCTGCCAGGATCATGGACTTTTGTAAACGCTAGTAAGACCAAGTTCATGGTACTGCATAAATCTAAACATGTTAGAGGTAATGTGGAACTGAATGGGGTCAGACTAGAGCAGACTCTGGTTTTTTCGTATCTGGGCATTACCCTCACATCCAAATTAGATTGGAAACAACATGTTACACACCTGGCTATTAAACATGCTCAGCTATCAGGAGCCCTAATCAAGGAATTTTTTCTTTCCCACACTAGGCCAATAACGCCCATACTGCAAATTTATGATGCCAAAATAACCACGGCCGTTTTATATGGGGCGGAACTGTGGGGATATAGTAACTTATCTCAGTTGACTGGGTCTCAAAACAAGTTTCTGCGCCGCGTCTCGGGTCTTCCAGTATCAACCCCGTGGACCCCTCTTTTTTATGATCTAGGCATTCAGCGACTGGAAGATAAGGCCCACTACAGACCAGTGGCGTACTGGAGGAGATTGTGGGTTACCCCAGAACTCTCCCAGTACGCAAGGGCTTTTATAGATGTACGAAATGCTGATAAGGCCCACAAAATCGGGTGGCTGGGTGAGGTAAAGTCTATTTATTCTGCCATGGGCTTGGTAGGCCTATGGGAGGACCCCATAGCAAACACCTTCCCCCCTAAGAAGGTCCTAAGAGACCTTTATTGGAGCTTGGTAATATTGAAGAGATTTGGATCGACCATTGGCCCGTCACTAACAACGGAGTTCTTGGAACTAAAACATCTACCTGCGCTAGAGGGGTACTGGGACTATATTACTGTCCCGGAGGTTAGAAAGAGATACCATCAATTTAGTAACTTGTAAATGAAGAGAAGGACTTGCTCCCACCTGTCCTTTCTGCCCCACCCTAAAGGAGACCACTGGTCACATTTTATTTTGTTGCCCTGCGTATCAAGTTCCAAGACGGGTATGGCTGAGACCCATCTGTCTCCAGCTTAGCATTCAAACAGGCTGTGAAGCTCTAAGAATTCTTAAAACTGATACCACTCAGCCTGTGGTTATTGCAGTGGCTAAGTTTTTACATTGGTCATGGATAATTCGTTTAATCAAATCTTGTCCGAGATGACCCTTTAGTTCTCTTCTGTATATATATTTTAATTGCAATCTCTTTTCTCTTTTAGATGATCTTAATTTTAGTCAATGTGTATAATAGAATTGTTAATGTACAATACCTTATACCTAACTGGATGTAAAATATTTCTTTAATCTGTGAGACGGATAGTTGATCTGCCACCAAGCCCTGGGATGTTTTTCAACCCTGTTGGATTTTGTAATTAATTACTTTTTTATTCCTGAACATGTAAATGTATTTTAACCAGCTGAAATCATGTATATTATTGCTGTCTTTTATGACTCATCGTCGAAATAAAGACTTTTTTAATTGAATTGCTTACATCCCCTCTCAATAGCCCACTTTCCGAGAATAGCCAGTTACTATGTGACAGTATACAAAATACCACCAGGGCACATCCTTATAAGTCACTGTTATCCAATGGGCATCCAGCCAAGTCAATCCAATGTCTCAATTTTTCTTTTGATCCAAGATACAAATGCACAATGTTCATTGATATTCAGTTTTCTTTATTTTATGTTTTTCTTGTCACATCCGTCACAGCCGACGCGCGTTTCGCCCTCCGCGGGCTTTCTCAAGGCTGTAATTATTACACAAGACATCGCCCAATCAGAATTAAATATTATGGGCCACCTATCCATTATTCATTGCATAAAAAACTTTGTTTTTTATATAAAAAATGTTTTAACTTATAAAACCTCTGATCCACATAAAAGGATCGTGCCACCACCACCAACAAGGTGAATGTGCATCTCATACTGATTTTATTTTTTCCTCAAATTTTCTGATCAGTTTACTATTAGTTTCTGTGCTACAAGCACAACCAATTAGTGCGACCACCTTCACCATGATAGAAAATATTCCCATGCATCCACTGTGTGTTGATTAATGACCAGTACTTCTACCACATCCGAACTCATTATCGACCAACTGCCAATTTATGCAAGCTGGTTAGAGCTAATGGTCATAATCAGCACTCTATAATTACACTTACCAAGTACTTTTTAGATGAGCAGCATGTGTGTGATAAGTCAATAATTAATGAAGATTTCTGATCATTGTTCCTATAAAAATATACGAACGTCGTATTACCATTGCAATCAATATATAACTGGCAATTCGTTTGATTTATTTAAAAATTTACTGATCCAAGGCTTACCTTCGAGCCCCTAAATTTCGGAATCCTTGTCTAGTACAACCACGTTTTGTGTTTCAAAATTTAAATGCGCTGTTCGGAGCCTTGATAAGTTCCATCTACAAGGCTCCGAACAGGCAGTTGGTCGATAATGAGTTCGGATGTGGTAGAAGTACTGGTCATTAATCAACACATAGTGGATGCATGGGAATATTTTCTATCATGGTGAAGGTGGTCGCACTAATTGGTTGTGCTTGTAGCACAGAAACTAATAGTAAACTGATCAGAAAATTTGAGGAAAAAATAAAATCAGTATGAGATGCACATTCACCTTGTTGGTGGTGGTGGCATGATCCTTTTATGTGGATCAGAGGTTTTATAAGTTAAAACATTTTTTATATAAAAAACTAATTTTTTTATGCAATGAATAATGGATAGGTGGCCCATAATATTTAATTCCGATATGGTGCTATGTCTTGTGTAATAATTACAGCCTTGAGAAAGCCCGCGGAGGGCGAAACGCGCGTCGGCTGTGACGGATGTGACAAGAAAAACATAAAATAAAGAAAACTGAATATCAATGAACATTGTGCATTTGTATCTTGGATCAAAAGAAAAATTGAGACATTGGATTGACTTGGCTGGATGCCCATTGGATAACAGTGACTTATAAGGATGTGCCCTGGTGGTATTTTGTAAATTGTATATGATACTCTGCCGCACCGTGAGTGGGTAAGGTATCGTAGAGTGGTGCTAAAAGGTGGATGCGCACTACATCGGGTCTGCACTCCAACAAAGTGACATAAATTGACATTGTTCATAATTATAACAAGGGAAATATTTTGCTCTGAGATGTGCTGATCGTGCTATAGCAAATCCGCCACTATGTGACAGTATAGCTAACGCATTTAAGAACAAAGTCAACGACATATACAGCATCTTCACGAATATCTCCAATAAGGCAGCTGAGCTGCATCCCTCTGTACGGTCCCACAAAAAAAACGAGCTGTGTATTTTTACACAGGTTTCGAATGAGCTAGTGGAAAAACTCATTGAGGATATCAAATCGGGATCACCACTGGATCCATGTCCCCCGACAGTTCTGAAAAGCATTGCAGGGGAGGTAAGCCCAATTTTAACTAACATTTTTAACAATATGTTCCTATCGGGAACTTTCCCCACTGTTTGGAAGGACGCAATTATTCTTCCTTTGCTGAAAAAAGCCAATTTAGATCCGTCCACTACGAGCAACTATCGACCGATTGCAAGGCTTCCTTTTCCCGCCAAGATGGTTGAGAAAATTATGAATAACCAACTCATGCAATTCATCCAGGAGAATGAATTACTCGACCCTTCCCAGTTTGGTTTCCGCTCGGGATATAGTACGGAGACAGCTCTCATCAAGGCCACCGAGGAGATCAGGGCAGTGATGGATAAGGGTGGTGCCGCTGTCCTGATTCTCCTCGATCTATCAGTGGCCTTTGATACCGTGCATCATGACATCTTACTTGCGCGCCTTGAACATCTGGGTATTAGGGACCTTGCCCTCTCATTACTGTCATCCTTTCGAAGAACAGAAGGCCGAGAGTCTCCCTCGATCTCTATCAAGCAACCCCCTATGTACTACCTTGTGGGGTCCCCCAGGGCTCTTCGTTGAGCCCCACGTTGTTCAACGTCTATGTCTCCGAACTTGCACCTCTAACACAGCAGTTTGGTTTTAAACTGACATCTTATGCCGACGATACTCAGATCGTCGTTGCTGTGCATAAAAACACCTTATCCCCTGCAGCACATTTTCAATGCTGCATGAGGGAAATCAGTCTCTGGATGGGAAGACACTGTTTAAAGCTTAATTTGGATAAGACTGAAGTGGTTACCTTCGGCAACTTACAGCCAAAATGGGATGAGCTATGGTGGCCAGTTGAGCTGGGACAAACTCCTGAACCAGTGGTGAAGCTCAAAAATCTTGGAGTTCTGATAGATAAAGGTCTCTCCTACGTACATCAAATCAACTCCACACTTTCAGCCTCTTTCTACCTGCTGAAGAAACTTAAAAAGGTCCTACCATTTATTCCTCAAGATCTTAGAAAAAAAGTGGTGACTACTTTGGTGCTGCCCAAGCTGGACTATTGTAACGGTTTATATCTCGGGTTATAGAAACAACATTCTAAGAAGCTCCAGATGATACAGAATGCTGCAGCCAGGCTGCTATTGAATATTCCTAAGTATCAATCAATTAAAGAAGAGATACGGAGTCTCCACTGGCTACCTGTGGTGCAGCGTTACAAATTTAAAGCACTCTGTCTTGCCCATAAATCCTTGAATGGAGCAGGACAGTTACCTTTGAAACATCTTTTCTTATGGTACCATCTAGGTAGGCAGTTAAGATCTACTAATGCCAGATGTGTGCTGGTTCCCAAGATCCGCACTGCTGGCTGGGGAGGTCGAAGTATGGCCTACTGTGTAGCAAAACTCTGGAATGCTCTCCCTGCATCTTTGAGAAGACAGAACTCCCTACTCACCTTTAGGAAACAATTAAAATCCTGGCTGTTTTCAAACTAATTTCACTGTTCTCCGTGGTCTCAGGTACTACTCTGGTCTAGCGCCACGACACCTCCGGGTATTCGTGCGCTCTATAAATCTCCCTAACATTAACATTAACATCTATGCAGGCCTCATTGTCGGTATGTATGTTTATTGTGTATGACATGCAACTGATCCAGTAATTGCCACTTTGGTGTCACTCCATCTTTTCTGTGATTTAAATCATGCAGATGGAGCAGGCACAGGCAGCTACCAATTTAGGCGGAGAATTGCTGTGATTAACCAATTTGATAACGAGTTATACGTAAATGCCGATACCTTGCATTTCTTTGCCCCTTGTACAGGAAGGAAATCTTCCATGCATATGTATCTCTTGGTCCCTTAAGTGCCACATAGCCATCTGTGCCATGAGTTCACTGTTCGGTGAAACCGTTATCGTGCACTAACACGCCCCCCCCCCCCCCCGCCAGGCCAGTGTCTTAGTATAACTTGCGGGGCAGGGGGAGAGCCACCGGTAGGACGCGGCAATGGTGTCGGATGCTCAAACCCCAACCTACAAGGTACCGGATGGGGGGTCAGGGGTTAAGTGGCCCTCCGAAGTAGGAGGGCCACTTAACGCTCCCTCTCCTCTCTGTCTCACCTATGCACTATGTTGCTATAGTTAGTAAAATTAAAGCCAGGACTGGAGTTTTGATAGCTGTATAACTGCTCACACCGCAGCTTCTCTCGGCTTCGGGTTCCCCATACCCCGCTGGCCGCTTCAGCTGTCATCCATACGCCGCCCGCTCCTCCGCCATTTGCCCCAATCATTGGATTGGGTAAATCCCTAGCAGGGCAGGTGCGGTGAGCACAGGTCGGGAGTGGTTTGTAGTTAGTGCCCGGGCCCTGACTGACAGGCACGTCGCCTGGTGACTCTGGCTGATGGGCGGTGGGCACAGAGGGACGACAATGGGCGCTGAGGGTTTGCCCGGGCCTTATCTGCGAGGCAAGCTCCAGGCATCTGTCCTGGGTTCTGGGCAAGAGTCCTTCCTGAGGCATTCCCAGGGAACTCGCTTGCCTGGCCCACGTGGTTGGAGACACTATGGCATATCAGGTTGGGAGGGTGCGGGCCCAGGGAAACTAGGGGGAAACAATGTTGCCATGCGGGCGGCTCAGCAATCAGAGGGTTGGCCTGATCATTGCTGCGCTACGAGTACGGGCTGGCATATCGGAAGAAGTCTAATGATTTAAAGTACCTTTTTCAAATATATATTGTACTCTTCACCTCAGACGGATTTAATTAGACTTTTTGATGTATTTCTTGAGTTTTCTGCAGCCCGAGTCAAAGTGCGACTGTGCCCCATTGTGGTGATGTTGATTAATTGTACTGTGTGGCGCAGCGGAGGACTGGAGCCAGTTTCGGGTGTGGGATGACTATTTTGCAGACGCCACATGCTGGGCGAGAGAGTGGGGTTTTAGGTGTCCACGGGGCCTTGGTTTGCAATGCTTTTGTTCCATTGGCCAACTGAGGCAGGATGACCTGGGAAGTGCTTCATCCTATATTTTGTGACATAACACAGGAAGCAAAACATAACCGCCCATAGTCGACCCGTTGGCATCAACATAGTTATGCCTGCCAGTACCAGTTGTGGTTCGGCAGCATATTCGTGAATTTAGATAAAGTGCATCTCTACTGGCTCCAAAAGCGGGCTGTGATAGTACGTCTGGGATTTGGTTAGTTGCACAGTTGCATATAACAGGGGCATATTTTGCAGTCTTTGTTGTGTTATGCAGAGGATTAAGCCATTTAAAAACAAGGCTAAGCATTAAGCACGAACTGCACAGAAAGGACAGGGTGTCTGTCGTTACGGAGGATAAGCTTTCATGTCAGCCAGGTTCCCTATTTTGTCCACCAGAGGTCACCCTTTTCTCATTTACACCAGACCAGGCATGATTATTAGAAATTCTATCTTTAAAAAGTACCAGCACAAGCGCGCACCCCTCGCGCGGCAGCATGGGGAGGGGGCCTGCGCAATTCCCTTGCGGGAGCGTGCAGTGATGATTGTCACCATATGGCGCCACCATATGGCGCCGCGCGCTCCCGCAAGGGAATCACCAGACGTGCACGCGTTGCCATTGCAAGCAATGCAACGCGTGCACATTTTTGCCCCCAAAGCTGTGCCGATAGCTAAAGGTCTCTCTCCTATGCAGCCGCCTGCGCACTGCGTAGGTGCGACCTAAAAACCCTGAAGGGAACTCAGTTGAAAGTATACACTGTATAAATGTAATAGGTTATGAAAAGAAAACATATCCCGTAAATAGCTACACGGAAGCTTAAGGAATGCAAGTTTAAGCAAAACATGTGAACTATGAGTAGAAATATGAGTTGAAACTAAATTGCGGACATAGATTACTCTAACGTTATTAGTTAAATGTGGGAAATCTTTGGTATGTTGAGCCAGGCTGAGGCCAAAGGCTTGTTGACTTAATATGCAAGCAAGTTCAATGTCTGAAATCAAGGAAGCGGAGTGTAAGAGGTACACAATGCAACTGGATGTGAAGGCTGACCGTAAGGTAGATTTTTTTCATCAAAAAGAGAAGGGGAAGAAAACACTTTTCTCACCGGGCCGCCAATGCAAGCAAAGTGAATTCCCATAGCAGGCCAGGTTAACACTAGAACCTGGGGTGCTATGGGAATTCACACGGACATATTATCAAGCCCATTATCACCGTTTTAGCGGCAATTTCCTGCCGCTAAAGCGGCGATAATGTTATCGCAGTTCTTGATAATATGCCCCTCTGTTTTTTCCAAAATAAACTTATAGGCAGCGAGCTCCATCCAGTCAGTCAGAGCAAATCAGCCATGCGTGGAACACACAGTCACACTAATCATAGAAACGTCCCACCTATATATGCTTGCTTGCAACTTAGCGACTATGGCAACTTTCTTAAGATCTAAAGGGCATTGCATGGTCCGAGACTGTCATCGTTTTGGGCGACAGTTTACAAACTCATTAACGAGGTGACACCTGGGATAGGGAAGGACACAGTGGAATATTGCATATTGAGACTATGTAACAAGCATATATCGCAGGGAACACAGGCTAGGCTTGCTGATTTTATATTAATACTGGTGAAACAGTCAATTATAATGCGTTGGAAACCCGCACAGCCCCCGGCGGCGTTTACGTGGCATACCGAAGTGTTCCGTTGGGGGAGGGCTGAAAGTACGGCATTGAGAAGAGAAGGAAATAAAGGCTTGAGGAAAAACCCGATTTCTCTGGACTGGATGCAATGTTGGAAATGTTTGCCTCTGCCGAACCGGTACTGCATTAAAGTGCTGTTTGATATTGAGCATTACCAATGTCTTGCGGACCCAACCCGTAGCAGATCCCACTGGGTCCTTATTATAATGTGATAAACAAAAATGTAAACAATCATGATCTGCATTGAGTCTCGATCGCCGATAACAGGTGGTGTTAACATCTTGGTAAGTCAGTTTACTCTCTTTGTTAATAATGATAGGGAGGGGGATGGGAGTTTGTGGGTTGGTTAATTGATTTGCATATAAATGTAATAATTTCCTCAGACTGTTACTATGCTATAATTCTGCGATGTATGCATGGTCCCATGGGCCTTGTCTTGTTCCTATTTTGCAAAACCATTAAAGTTTGTTCTAAAAAAAGGGGGGCATTGCATGGTTTAAGAACATTACATTGCACAAAACTTAGTAATTTATTTTGTACCTTTGGCATCACTGATGTGTGTCTCCTTCCTACAGTGTCATTTATGGGCTATAAGTGGCAATCAAACTGCAGTTAAATGTCACACATAAGCATGCTAAAAACATGTTGAAATACAGGTAGATGGAAAACTTGGCTGTTACACTGATGCCATTATCAACAGTTGACCTGAGCTTTTGAAAATCAATTTCAGTTGGCTCAAGTGAGGACACATGTCATCTTCTATTATGTGTGCCCACCAATGCACAGCCTCATGAGACTCTTGGGCAGACAAGGAGAAATGCAAGACAGTGAGTTGCAGCAGGGGGGGGGGGGTCTACTGCTTGAAGAGCCAGGTCGTGAGGAGTCTTCTGAAGGCGAGTAGGTCTTGGGTCTGCCATATGTGTGTATGGAGGGTGTTCTAGGTCTTGGCGGCGAGGTAGGAGAAGGATCTGAAGCCGTTCGTTGAATGCAGGGGACAGCGGCGAGGGCGAGGCTGGTGGAGCGGAGCTGACTGGTGGGGGTGTAGAAGCTGAGTCTGCTGTTAAGGTAAGCTGGTCCGGCGCTGTGGAGTGCTTTGTGTGCGTGGATGAGGAGCTTGAAGGTGATCCTCTTGTCGATGGGGAGCCAGTGTAGGTCTCTCAGGTGGGGGGGTGATGTGGCTGTGGCGGGGGACGTTGACAATCAGTCAGGCGGAGTCGTTTTGGATGCGTTGTAGTCGTCGTAGGTGTTTGGCTGGGATTCCTGCATAGAGTGCGTTGCCGTAGTCGAGTCTGCTGCTGATGAAGGCCTGTGTCACCGTTCTTCTTGTTTCGGTCGGGATCCACTTTAGATCCTGCGGAGCATCCAGAGGGTGTTGTAGCAGGAGGAGGAGACGGCGTTGACCTGCTTAGCCTTGGAGAGGGAGGAGTCGAGGATGAATCCTAGGTTGCGTGCATGGTAGGTGGGTTTTGGTGCTGTTCCCAGTGTGGTCGGCCACCAGGAGTCGTCCCAGGCTGAGGGGGTGGGTCCGAGGATGAGTACCTCTGTCTTGTCCGAGGTCATCTCCAGATGGTTGCTCCTCATCCAGTCGGCAACGGCCGTCATTCCCTCGTGGAGTTTGTTTTGCGGTGTGTGGGTCCTTGGTGAAGGAGAGGATGAGCTGGGTGTCGTCGGCGTAGGAGATGATGTTGAGGTTGTGCTGGCGGGCCACTTGTGCGAGTGGGGCAAAATGTTGCTGTGTCCATAACAAAACAGCAAATGCAAAATTGTGAAAAGTAAAAAGGCCCCCGCATGTGTAATGGGTGAAGACACTCCCACGTTCTCACTACATTTCTAGTTCTGTAATTTGCTTTTGTCTGCCCTGTAGCTGAGCTCCTGTTCCCTGTAATTACACCTCTAGTTTATGGTGAGTTTTCCTAGCATAACTTGCGTTTCAATACTCCAGGTAGTGCATGCCGGAGGGGGAGCAAGGTGGTGGGGTTTATACACACTCTAAACACTCACATAATGGCACGTTCTTCCCATCAGGCTCGTTCTGGAGTATACCACGATGCCAGAGCAACTGCCATGCTCTTTCCTCAACTCTTGCCTGTTGTAAGAAGGTGGAATCTGACTGCATGGTTACCCTCACTTTTTTCCTGGTGTTTTGCTGGTTTTCGACTTGTCTGACTGGGACCCTGCTAATCAGGACCCCAGTGTATCTGCTTTATCCCTAAATTGATTGCACGTAATTTAGGTACACTCCAGATTGGATTCTGGGGTAGCCTTATAAGTCCCTAGTATATGGTATACTATGTACCCAGGGCATAGGTACCCCAGAGGCCTCCCAGGGGCTGCAGCATGTATAGTGCCACCCCTGAAAGACCACTCAAACTGACACAACAGGTCTGCTACTGCAGCCTGTGTAATGTGGTGCTTACTTAGATATAGGTTCACTATATCTACCTTATATTACTGTCTAGTGTAGTTCCTATATTCCCAATAAGCTCTGCGCATTGGAATAATATATCCTATAGATTAGACGTAGGACTGAGGTCGCCTAGGTCTCTATCAAATATATTTAACTTAATAGTGAATGTATCTAGCTCAGAGGTCACTAGAAACTTTCTCGAATTCACAGGAAGGGATTAGTTTCTGACAACCGCATAAACACGACAACTTTGTTTCCCAAGAATAAGAAAAGTGTCTCTAGAGTCGCGGAAACAATAGATAAGTATTTCACTCAGTCACTCGTGCATGCTTCATTTCTACAGAGGTGCTGAGAAATAGAGGGATGGGCGTTTTTAATAAAAGGTTTTATTGAACCGTCTTCTTTCTCATACAAATAAAGTGAACTGCTACAATCATAATGCAGACTGCAAAGTATAATGCGTACAGCGAGAACAATATTATAAAATAATACTTTAAGAGCATTGTATTGTTTCTAAACCATATATAAATACATACATAAATAACAAGGGCTAAAAGTACTCAACTGGTGCTTCTAAAATACACCTACCCCAATGTACCTAACCTAAGCCAAGTACGCGGGAAGGAGTAAGTGTGGTGTAGCATAGGTTTAGTTTTCTTTGCCAAAAAATCTATCCAAAGTTTCTCTAGGTTCTAATCAGCTCCATCCCTTAGTTTAGAATGAAGGAGGTCTGGTATCTCAGTCTCGGGAACTCGATTTCCCGACACCCCGCAAGGGGAGCTTGGAAACACTGGAGCTGGATTCTCGCCGAGAGAAATGCAGTCTCTCTATCAGTGCGTCAGATGGAGGGTCGACTTCCTTCGGCACTTGCTGTAGCGACTGCGTCTGGCAAGTAGATAGTCAAACTGCTCCGAACCACCATGTCTTGCTAGAGCAAGGGAAGGCATATTTATACCTTGAAGGTGTCTAGTTTGACGTAAAGTCAGGCATAATAACGTCAGGACAGAACCCCAAGGGAATAGTAGTTCTTTGTAAAGTACATGAGTTCTTGGACAAATCAATATTCAGGCAAGGGAAGGTCCCTGACTGCTTAAGCCAATTTTCCAAGAAATCGTTGTGACGTTTTGATACGGGTGGAAGTAGCCATGCCTGTATTTGGTCTGCATGGGCTATATCTAAATAAGGGAATGATTTCTATGACTATATTAGGGCAATGTGAATTGCCCTAATGAATCGGCATGAATCGGGAAAATTCACTCGGCTCCTAAAACGCCATACCATGTACGATATTACTAAGTTCTAAACACATAAAACATGATGCGTTAAAACCCCACCCAAAATACATAAAAATGCATTTGAAACGGTTTGTACAGGAAAAAGAGCATTTGTGCTATACGCATTTAAAAGCAATTTTTTATTCAAAGCATATAGATGACATTTGAAAATGCTATCTGAACGTATCACGAAAATGCATTCATGAAATGACTCTTAAATACAGAAGAAAACGTCGAGACCATTCCATGACAGAATATATAAAAAAAAATTGTTGTGGACAAGGTCAAATATTGTCTCTCGGAAGTATTCAAAGAATTCTTGTTCTCTAGGAATAGTTCTACTTTAGGCAGATTACTTTGTGCCAAAAAAAGTTCAATTTTGGAAAAAATTCAACTCATAGAAAAATAGAGTTCCAAAGCTAGAAGTTTGTTTACGGAAAGTGAAGGTCGAATTCAGAGAACACTGTGTGCTAACTTCAGAAGTCAGTGTCATTGTTTGGAGAAAACATCAAATCCTCTAGGCTGGTAAAGAATTTGTCTACTACTGTAGGTAAATGTTGGACTACCTCGTTAAGCAGATCAATTGCACATAGATGAGAAGCATCGCCGTCAGCGTCAGTCGCATTAGCAATCTTCAAAGTAGATGGTACCTGTGTGCCTGTTGCTCCACCTATCTCACCATCTGCTGTTTGCGTCTGTGAGATTTCAACAAATGCCGTCATCAGGATTGGTAGCCGCTGGGGACAACACAGTGCGTGAGCCTTTACCGGTTCAAGCAAAGTATCCACTTCTGTTGGCAGGACTGATGGGAGTGTCAGACAGATGTCAGATTGGTCGGAATGATAGAAACCACGTGGTATTTAGATCTCTTAAACGAGCCAAGCCCAGAATTTGTATCATGCGCTCATGACACTTCATTGCCAGGAGGGTGTTCTCCAAGGTGATCTGGTTGTCGATGGTGACTTGGCTTGCCATACCGGAGCAGAAGGAATAAAAATAGTATTCCTGCTACGAGACCCAAAATGAGAGGCAGGCCGCCAAACACAGAGTGCATGAAGTTTGGAAATATGCCTAGGACTGCTTCAAAGGTTGCTATCAGTCCGGAAAAAATCATCTTAAATACATGTACAATACCACTCATATCAGACATGTTTAAGATATGACCTAACATTTCTGAGAAATGTATAGGGCAGTTTGTCGATAAAAGGGCATGTATCTCTGCAGAAGTCCATGCAACCTGCAAATCATACGTCTTTTTGACCGAAGTCAGTGGCACAGTTTTTTGTAAAAGAATGGCTTTCAGTCTGCTTAAAGTATCAATTCGAATAGAAGAGATATTCAGTGAAGGCCATAATGGCGACTCCCCGTCTGACTTAGTTTTAGGAATCAATACTTGCTTACAGCAAGGGACCCTGGCCGACACAATAATGAGATAGGGGGTTCCTGGCAACATGCCACAACAGCTGTGATCATTCAACGTAACGTAACTTCCATTCAAAAGCTGCTTAAAAATTGGATCTATCACAGCAGCTGGAGAACCTTGCAGGTGGCAGGATAAGTTGTTCGAGGAACCATCGCAGGCCCCGTGTAAATTAATACCCTGACATAAGAGTGAACCACTTACTGTGTTTTCACAATTCGTACCACTAAGAAACACTTCTTTTCCCCCACTCCAACATTTGTGTGTATAAGGTAAATCCCAGGATGTCTTGATATATTCTTTACCCAACCTTTCAAATACGCCTGCTGGTATATCTTTTAAAAAATACTGAAAATGGAAAATCGTCACAGGCATAGTGATTGTACCATGTATTATCCATTCTGTCGCTGGCTTCTCAGAAACAGTTAATGGTTCAATGCTCAGCACCGTATAGTCTGTCTGCCCCTCTCTGTGCCAAAGTGATTTATTTTTCTGTAAGGTTAAATTCAGAAAACAATGACGTGGTGTTGATTAGACGCCAAGGCACATAGCCAGAACGAAGGTTTTGTAACGTCCAGCCCAAAAGTATTATAGAACGCAATTGTGACTGACCATGCTGTAACATGACCAAGTCCTGTTCCATTATGTCAATGGCAGAGGATACTATGCTGTTCAAATATTATATTCTAGAGGACAGAGTCGTTAACCCATTGTCAACTCCTGAGAGAGATTTCTCTAAATTAATATGATCAATTAATCATATTCGTTCTGCAGTCTCTGCTTGCGTTGTTCTCCATGCTTCATTATACATGGCATACATACCAGCGTATATAAAACGTTTATGACGCGGTTTCGCAGGTCCTTGAAAGAAGTCCCTTAAATCAACACCATCTTTAAGTAAAGATAAGTGTGGTTTTACTTCCTTCAGTGTAGATTTTTGTAGCCACTCAAGGCACAGTTATCCCACACTGTATGATGTTACTATCCCTGGATGTTGACTCTGGACATATCTTGGATCTGGCCTAGTGAATGTGAACCCTTGTGTGTTATTCAGGAATCTATCTTGACAGTTGTTTGTGTCTGTGGGCCAGATTGACCCTTTTTCCATTCAGGATCTGTTCTGTTGTTAAGTGAAATAGTTTTTACGTCAACCACCCCCTCTGAAGTGTTACTTCTTTCAGGTATAGGTGTAGGTACTGACGGTTTGTTTAAATCTTTTATCTTAGCTAATCCAAGACAAGAAGTCTGTTGAACAGTGTCATTTAAAAACATTATTTGTTCTGGACTAATGCAGGCTCTAAATAAAGCTTCTAAGCCCTGCACCTGCCGGTCTTTTGTGCCCCAGACGGTTTTTGTCTCAATGGTGACTTTCCAAAAGTCAAAACCTAATGTAGACAGCTGAGCATAAAAGGCCGCAGAGTAAATTTGCTTTGTATTTGTCAACATACTTTTCATTCCTGTCCTAATAACATTTTTAAAGTAAAATGATTCTGGTTTGGAAATATTAAAGCCTGAAAAGTACAGAAATTTGTCATAAAATGTTTTTGAGCTACCTTTTGGTGGTGTTGGACAATGTTCCCATTGATTATAGGAAAAAATATTTCTAGGGTTTGCAGATCTATGCAAGAAATGATGACCATATTGATTATAACAGTACATTTGTTCATAATATGATGAACCTTCTAAGTATTCATGATTTGTAAATTTTGCAGACATTTCTAAGTCTGACATCATATTATTAACATTCTCAAAGTCCCAATCATCAGAAAATGTGCTGGGTGAAACAAAATCACCTTGAATTGGTGTGGAATCTTCAACAGCTCCGCTGGACCAGGAATGTCATATTCAGTTCTGTCCCAAGCTATACCACCTGGTATAGGAATGGCTGTGATGTTTACTGCTGACAAGTCTCTTTGTTCACGATGGGATGATTTTTGTGGTTTGAGGAGTAAGTTGATGTTCTTTCTTACTGTGTCCGTGTACTATATTTTCCATTGATCAGCATTCCCAAGGTAAATACCAGAGTTAACCAAAGAAGAAGGAAAGTACACCTAAGATAATCCATACTTCAACCCATGGTGAAACCAGATATATATTTTCCAGTTGTTGCAAGAGATCTGTTATCTGTTTTTTCAAAGTTTTTTCAGCTGGCGGCGTTTCCGATTCACTTGGATCCTCAGAAAACGTATCAAAGTTAAGGAAGTAGCTAGAGGCAGTTCTGTCAATTGTAGGGATTGCTTCCGGATTCGATGAAATCGCTGGAATCACTTGACCACTTGTCATATTAGTATACTCGGATGCTATATCATTGTAGAAAGGTGTTTCTTGAGGAACTGTTAGGTGAACACCTTAAATATCGATTCCAAAATATAGACAGCCCAAAATATCGAATTACTAAAATATAGACAGCCCAGAATATCGAATTTATGGTATGAAATATTGAATTCCATAATATCTAATTTAAAATATCGATTTCCATAATATCGAATTTATTTTAGTGGTATGTATGGTAGAATATGTATTAAAATTATGTAGGAATTTTGGAATGTATATTTAATTTTTTTAAATTAATGAATGTTATGTAATTTAATTTTTGGGTAATTTAATTCCGTAGCGGGTTGTGGGTTTATAGGGAAATAGGGTGGGAACTAATTTAATTATAGTAAAATAAATATAAATTTGTATTTATATGTATTGATAATTAATTGATTGATAATTAATTTTTTATTGGTAATTAATTTTTATTAATTGGTAAATAATTTGTATTAATTGATTATTTGAACATTTGTAATTTTGGCACACAGCAAGCTCACCTTGCATCGACAGGACATCACCGGCGCCTATTCTTTACAGCCCACAGCCCACAGCCCACACCTCGCCGCACCCGCTCCGCGGGTGCCGCATCGCGTGCAGAGACACAGGGCAACTCGGGTGAGAGGCGCTAGCGGGGCTGCGAGCGTGCAGGGACTCCAGGAACCAGGAGTCCCTGCGAGACCGTCCTCCAGCTTCCGGTCCGCTCTCCCTGCTGGCCCTCCCCCCGCTGTCTCGAGGAGTGAAAAGCTACCCTCATCGCCCATTCTGTGGGAGAACATTTGTAATTTTGGCACACAGCAAGCTCACCTTGCATCGACAGGACATCACCGGCGCCTATTCTTTACAGCCCACACCTCGCCCGCATCGCGTGCAGAGACACAGGGCAACTCGGGTGAGAGGCGCTAGCGGGGCTGCGAGCGTGCAGGGACTCCAGGAACCAGGAGTCCCTGCGAGACCGTCCTCCAGCTTCCGGTCCGCTCTCCCTGCTGGCCCTCCCCCCGCTGTCTCGAGGAGTGAAAAGCTACCCTCATCGCCCGTTCTGTGGGAGAACATTTGTAATTTTGGCACACAGCAAGCTCACCTTGCATCGACAGGACATCACCGGCGCCTATTCTTTACAGCCCACACCTCGCCGCACCCGCTCCGCGGGTGCCGCATCGCGTGCAGAGACACAGGGCAACTCGGGTGAGAGGCGCTAGCGGGGCTGCGAGCGTGCAGGGACTCCAGGAACCAGGAGTCCCTGCGAGACCGTCCTCCAGCTTCCGGTCCGCTCTCCCTGCTGGCCCTCCCCCCGCTCTCCACGCCCCTATAACCTCCTTTGTCCCTCCCGCAGCGCGGGACGCAGCTCGGGCGAAGACCGGGCTAAGAGCGGGCCGTTTGAGGCCGTTCGAGGACGGAAAGGACTGGACTGGCCTACCCCATTTATATCAGGTACGGACTATACATTCACTCAACAACCTAAAGCAGCATCTTTCATTGTACCCCCTTTCTAGCCCTAACTCCAAACATGAGCCACATGGAGACCAGGAGCAAAGTCAATCAGGCAGCTACCACCCATACACCAACTGCCCCAACCCAGGGTACAATTGATAACTATTTCCTGAAAGCAGGCTCCCTTTTAATAGACGAAATCCACTTACTGGAAAGACGTATCTCCCAGGAGATAGAGTGGGTTAAGCGCTCTTCGATGGGTGCTATAGCTATGGCAAAAACCCCTGAAGATAGGCGCCTCGGAAAGTTACAACAAGATGGACCCCAGGGTGGGGCGCAGCAATTTGATGGCCTAGACCTTACTGAGGACACACTAGGCGACTTAGACGATATGAGTCTTCTCCCACTGCCCTCAAAACAAACCGCCCAATTGCCTAATGACATAAATCTGGGGGAGGCTGCTGTCACACCAAACAGGGAGGAATCGAATGTAGCAAGCATTAACCCAATTTTGTCAGGGTCACCTAGCACCAATCGGGGAACACGGGAAGGAGCCATCCAAAAAAGGGTACAGGGAAAAAAATCAAATAGGGGTAAAAAGTCCAAAAATCCTAAAAAACAAACAGGGAATACTCCCACTTTACCCACCCCTACCCACAACATTCAGGAGAAAGTTTCACCGGTGATAGTAACTGACCATTCGCAGCAGCTGCAGTCTAATATCCCAATTGACTACATACCACCTACCGCAGATCAAAATCAGGAGTCACCTGAAGAGGATATAACTTTAGCAGACATAGGTCACCTCCTAAAGTCAATTATAGGCCCCTTAGAAGCACGCCTAATAAAAATGGAGGCAAGAATAATAAAAATAGAGAAAACTGCTATGCAGATTATGGACACTTGGAAATCTGGGGCTCTAGGGCTTACTCCATCCTCCATTGATACACAATACAATAGTAGCCCGGTGATCCAAAAATCTGCAACACCAAATGCAACAGTGACTACATCCACAACAGGTGAAAACATCTCAAATATATGTACTAACCAACATCCATTATCCAACCCCAAACCAGCCACAAAACCGACCCCCGGTCTACCCAAACAGCCACATCCAACAAAACAGCAACTAAATGCAGACAAGCTCAAAGTGCTTCCTATCCCACAAACAATGAATTCTCTAACACCTTCCTCAAACGTTAATCAGAATAGGGACGACCACAAAAAGCCAAAGGCACCCAGAACAGTTACTGTTAATCTACCACCCGAGGTTGCCCCGTACACTGTCATCTTAGTTGGGGTACCAGAATTAAAAGTAGATTCATACGAAACGGAAGAATCTCTAAAAAATAAGGTCATCAACTGGCTCTCGACGCACAGACCACTCCCTGGAGGCATGACCAGCGATATCCGCATGGTCAGAAGGGTCTCCTGGGTAGGCAAGAGTCCAAAAACAATCAGCGGTGATTGCCTATTGGTGAGTTTTGGTGACCCAGGAACAGCTACCTTTGTCTGCAATCCATCATTGGAAGACGAAGGTAGCAACTTCCAGCCTGTTCCCCTATCGTTCTTTTATCCATCTAACGAACACACGGCTAAGCCTCCTAGTAGAGGATATCAGCAGAACTTTAGGGGAAACTGGCAGGGCAACCAAGAAAGGAGGAGGACACTCTTCATCCAATCACAGATACCCCCATTCCGCCCAAACATATATAGCGACTCTCACGGATGGGAAACTGTCCCGAGAAGAAGGACGGGAGGGGGTGGATTTGTAAGAGTTGACCCGTGGCCCCAAAGAGTTTATCAGCCACCACCCCTACCGCTGTACAATCACTATGACTGTCTCGAACTGGTCGATTGACAGCTGGCCTCCACATCCCGAAAGCACGCAAAAGGAAATAATTCTCAGATTCGCTCCCCCCCAGTCTGCACCCAGGAGACGGGTACTTCTAGGGTCATGGAACCATGCAATGTTCCATATAAATCGGACACCACCAGAGATGCCCCGTCGGTAGATGAGGGGGAAATAATTAGACCTCACCTCCCAGAAAATACAATCCCTATGCCAAAGCAATCAGACACCCAAAAATCCCCACAAATTTTAAATATTCTCTCGTGGAATGTCGCAGGCCTGACAAATAGAATAGACACAGATGCATGGGCGGAACTAACACAATCAAATAGTGTCTGTCTCTTTCAAGAGACTTGGTCAAGGGAGGAGACCCACTATCGGGGCTTCCATATATTCTCAATCCCTGCGGTATGGGGTGGGAAAGGCAGACCATCTGGGGGCTTGGAGACTTGGGTGGCCTCGGACATAGGATGCCGAGCCTCAAGATATCCAGTAGACTCTGCAGATATATTGGCCGTTGTCCTTGATTGGCCAGGGAAATTGAAGCTGTTGGTCATTAATATCTACTCAAGGCCAGTCAAAAATGGGTCCACCTCTAAAACTATAGAGCTCCTTTCTTGTATTTTGGAAACTATCCCCGAGAACTTGTCTTATCTAATAGGGGGTGACTTCAACTCTCATTTTGAGCCTTTACCTGGTCTACTCGATGGACCCTCCCTTGAGGAGGATTCGAGTTGGCAGGTTCCTCGGACGGAAGCACCTCCTCCCAGAGCATGGACAACTCTGGCTGTGCAGATCAACACCTGTAATCTCACACATGGGCTGAGAGCTTGCAACGGTCGTACTCGGTCCGACATCCCCTCACAATGCACTTTTAATAGACAAGGGAGGGAATCTAGAACTGACTACTTCCTTGTACAGTTAAAGACATGGAAAAGGGTGGTTGATTTTAAAATATCACCAAGACAGGATAGTGACCATAACACCCTGGAGCTAGAATATATGATCCCTTGCGAGAAAGCGATTGGCGAAGAGAAACAGACAGGTGGACTGCTTTTAGAGAACAGTAGGAGGCGGATAAAATGGGATACCCTCGCCTCCAGTGAAGAAAGGCTTACCTCTCTTTACGCTGGGATTATTCCCATTCTTGAGGAGGCTTTCGAACTAGGGGGTCTACCGTCCATTACGGAGAGAAATGAGGTCTTAGTTCAAATTCATACCCATTTGACCCAGAAGCTTGAACTAGTTTTTTCTACTAAGGTACGCCCGAAAACACAAGGGCAGTCTAACAACTCCTGGTACAATCGTTCATGCCGTCTGGCAAAACAAGACCTTATCACAACCATAAAAGAGGGAGGCAGTATATTGGAGATCCGATCCAAACGGCGTGCCTATAAGACACTCCTGAATAACGCAAGACTGGAGTGGGATATACATCACTGGGAGAATCTGGCTGAGTCCCTAGTTAGCAGGGACTCTCGTAGATTCTGGAGAATCATTAACCATGGCTGCGCAGATCTTCCATCTGCAAGTGAACCAAACATTGCAGCCAATGTTTGGCAAGATCACTACCAGGGGCTATATGCCCCTGAGGCAGAGGAGTTACAACCACCTGAACCTAGTATTACCAACACATATAAATCACTCCCCTTCACCTTGAAAGATGTTGAGGCGGCCATATCGGGCTTGCCATCTGGAAAAGCCCCGGGATTAGATGGGATCCCCGGTGATCTCTTTAGGCAGGAACCTGTGATCTGGGCTCCATATTTAATGGTCTTATTTAACGCAGTCGTAGAAGGAATGAGGCTACCAGATACTTGGCTGGGAGCAGAGGTGGTACCGATATATAAAAAGGGCTCGCCTCTGCTCCCCGCCAACTATCGTCCGATTAGCCTCATTGACGTCAGCCAAAAGCTGTTCGGAAGGCTGATCCTGGATAGACTCCAATGTTGGATGGAAGAGACTGAGATCTTGAGTCCCCTTCAAGCAGGTTTTAGGAAGGGTGTCTCTACAGTGGACCAAATACTGAGATTAAATATTCTATTCTGGAAAACTGCATATGTAGAAGGGGGGTCACTCTATGCAGTTTTTGTGGATCTCCGTGCCGCCTTCGACCTGGTCCCTCGGGCCAGGTTGTGGGCGGTATTGGAGGACATGGGTGTCCCTGGAGACATCCTACAGATTCTCGTCAGGCTCCACACTAACAATTACGCCCGGGTAAGGTATGGAAAGGGAGGTAGGCTAACAGATAGGTTCCCTGTCCAACGTGGGGTAAGGCAGGGGTGTGTGTTGGCGCCGACCTTGTTTTGCCTATTTACAAACGGGGTGATAGAGCACCTCTGCAAAATCGCCAACATCGACGCGCCATTATTGAACAGCAGTAGGGTGCCCGCGATTATGTTTGCGGACGACACCCTGCTGCTGTCAAAATCGCCAATGGGGCTGCAAAGGATCCTGGATGGATTCTTGGACTTTTGTAACAAAAGAGGCCTAGAAATAAACCCAACAAAGACAAAATTTATGATCCTGAGTCGCAAACATAAAAATTGTCCAAACCCACGTCTAGGGCCTACACCTCTGGAGAGAGTTAACGTGATTGAGTATCTGGGCATAACACTTAATCACAACCTAACCTGGCTGCCGCACAAAACAAAAGCAACCACTAAACTAATCCAGAGGGCGGGTGCAATCACTAGAATCGCTAAAAAATCTCCCTTTCGCCCATTGGCACCTGCAATACAAATTTAAAAGGCCCAAGCACGGGGTGGTATCATTTATGGGGATGAACTATGGGGCCACACACCGCTTCACTCCATCCAAGTTGCCGAGAACAATTTTATTAGGCACCTGACGGCTCTTCCTTTAAGCACTCCACTACTTCCGCTGAGAATGGACTTGGCACTGTACCCAATTAGTGAAGAAGTGAGCCTTAAACCACTGACCTATTGGAGGCGCCTCTGGAGTAGTCAAGATTTGAGCCATTATAGAAGCGAATTGCAAGAGCTTCTTAGAACGATATCCGTATCCAAAATTCAATGGCTCAAGTACATAAGAGACATGTGTATGACCCTTGGAGTCCCAGAGCTATGGAATGATCCACAAGCAACATCGCTAAGGCTTTCCAGGAAAGCACTTTCCAAACTTTTCTATGGTTTCATGCTCCAGAGATCTATTACCTCAATTCGGGAGGGCTCTCTAACTGACATATTCATCAAAACAAAAGACATCTACAGTTTTGAATATGTCCTTGATGCAATGTCTCCTGTATATGTTAGAAAAATTTATTTACAATGGAGATATGGCTCTCTTCCCTTGAGGTCGTTCACAAAAAATTGGGACGATAAGCAGGCCTCACCCAACTGCCCCGCGTGTAACCATAAACTAGAAAACGATGTTCATGTGGTTTTATTTTGCAAAGCCTATCGCAACATTAGGAGCTTTTGGCTCATGCCACATTTAAGGAACTTGGGCTTTCGAACTTATGCCCCAGCCTACAGAGTCCTTAAAACTGATCTTACACCTCCCACAGTATTTGCAATGGCGAAGTTTTTGACAGCTATGTGGAGAGTACGTGCAAGAATTATAAGTGATCCCACTGTGCCTTGACTAATTTCTCCCTAATATACTTTCAAGAACCTAACTGTAAAAACTGGAAACGATTGTATTTTAAAGATGCACTTTTTTTTTTTAAAGCTAGGAATCACTTTATGGATTTTAGACTGATTAATCCCTTTTTTACAGTTTTAAATATTGTAATGTTGTTTGCTTGTACATCTTTTATGATCACACAGATCGAAATAAAGATTGTTGAAATTGAATTGATTATTTGATAATGTTTATTGTATCTGGACACCACCTGACTCTGCCGTGATGCCGCCATTGGGAGTCGGGGTCCCTCAGGGCTCTATTTTGAGCCCGACCCTTTTTAACATCTTTATGACCCCTTTGGCGGCGGTGGCGGAGTCATTTGGTGCCCGGATCGTGTCGTATGCCGACGACACCCAGCTCCTTTTCTCTTGCGAGAGAGGGGCTGACTTTGACGGGGAGAGTATCCGGAATTGCCTTGGGGCGGTGTTCACATGGTTCCAACTGAACAGCCTCAAGTGCAATTCCGATAAATCGGAGGTACTCTTCTTCGGGTGCGATATAGAACCCAGCTGGCAGGCATGGTGGCCCGTCAACATGTTTCCACCATCTGGTTCTTCCCCTATGGCTAAAAACCTGGGGGTCAAGATGGACAAGGGGTTGACGTTGAAAGCCCAGATCCTTGGGGTGACCGGCACCTGCTTTGGCCTATTAAAAATGCTGCGGAGGTTTCTGCCTCTTCTGTCAGAGGAGCATAGGAGGCTGACTGTGCAGGCTCTGATAGGCTCCAGGTTGGATTATGCCAACATTCTTTACCTGGGCCTACCAGAGTACCTGCTACAGCGGCTTCAAGTTGCGCAGAATGCGGCGGCCAGGGCCATTTTTGGTCTAAATAGACGTACTAGCGTCTCTGGGCTACTGCTGACGCTGCATTGGTTACCCATCCGCAAACGGATCGCCTTCAAGGCTATGACCTTGGCCTATAAAGCGCTCCATGCGGTGGGGGCGCAGTATCTCCAAAAGAGACTGGCCTTTTACCATCCGGCTCGTTCGCTGAGGTCGGAATCTCTACTCTTGGCGGCGGTCCCTCGTGTTAAGAGGGCCCGCCTGGGTGGCCGTTCTTTTAGTCTATTGGCCCCACAGATGTGGAATTCGTTGCCGCTCCCTCTTCGGGGGGCTACTACTCTTCTTGAGTTTAGGAAAGGGCTCAAAACCTGGTTGTTCTCTCAGTAGGCCTCCAGGTAGTTTGTCTTTTACTGTCTGTTGGTTGATTATGTTCTTTTAAACTGTGTTGTGTTATCTTGCATTATTTCCCCTTACCTAAAGCGCCGGGACACTCTTTTTGAGTAACCGTTGCGCTATACAAAACAATAAATAACATAACATAACATAACATAACATTTATTTGGAGCGGGTTGTGGGTTTATAGGGGAAAAGGGTGGGAAGTGATTTAATTGTAATAAAGTTAAAAAAAAAAATTATTTATATATATTGATAATTAATTGATAATTATCAATTGGTAATTCATTTTCATTAATTAGTAATTCATTTTTATTAATTAATACATTTTTTTAATTGGTAATTAATGATTTTACTTAGTAATTACTTTTTATCAATTAATTTTTTTTGATTGGTATTGATAATTAATTTACTTTTATTTTTATATTAAATCATTACTTACCCTACTGTTGCACTCTCTGGAGTGGGAATAGTAATTTTTACCCCTACGCTATCCAACGCTTTCCCTACTGTTGCACTCACTGGAGTGGGAATAGTAATATTTACCCCTACGCTATACAACGCTTTCCCTACTTTTGCATTCACTTGAGTGGGAAGAGTAATTTTTACCCTCCCGCTATCCAACGCTTTCCCTACTGTTGCACTCACTGGAGTGGGAATAGTAATTTTACCCTTCCGCTATCCAACGCTTTCCCTACTATTGCACTCTCTGGAGTGGGAATCGCAACTTTTGCCCCCCGCTATCCAACGCTTTCCCTACTATTGCACTCTCTGGAGTGGGAATAATAATTTGTACCCCCCCCCCCCTGCTATCCTACACTTTCCCTACTGTTGCACTCTTTGCAGTGGGAATAGTAATTTTTACCCCTACGCTATCCAACGTTTTCCCTACTGTTGCACTCACTGGAGTGGGAATAGTAATTTTTACCCTCCCGCTATCCAACGCTTTCCCTACTGTTGCACTCACTGGAGTGGGAATAGTAATTTTTACCCCTACGCTATCCAACGCTTTCCCTACTGTTGCACTCTCTGGAGTGGGAATAGTAATTTTTACCCCTCCGCTATCCAACGCTTTCCATACTGTTGCACTCTTTGGAGTGGGAATAGTAATTTTTACCCCTACGCTATCCAACGCTTTCCCTACTATTGCACTCACTGGAGTGGGAATAGTAATTTTTACCCTCTCGCTATCCAACAAATTCTCTACTTTATTTTACATTACATTTATTATTTTTATATTTTAAGATTTTTTACATTATTTTAAGTATGTTTTATTTAATTGTTTTTAATATTTAATTAATTGTATATTATTTTTAATATATTTAAAAAATTCGATATTTTAGTTAAATATATTTTTAACAATTTATATTTTGGATTCAATATTTTAGTTCCTACCTGTTTGTAGATAGGGATTCTATATTTTGTCCTTCGATATTTTGGAGTCGATATTTTGGGCATTCTATATTATGTCCCTCGATATTAAGTTACTGAACCAAACTGTTATTTGGTTCTCAAGAGACACAAGTTCCATGGCTTTGTTACAAAGTCATTTGTTCTGTGCTGCAGAGTCTTCAAATGTTATCAGTCTGAATCTCTTGGATTGTAGCCAGATTCGGGAGTCTGCTACATCTTTGGAGTCCACTTGGCCTACTACTTATGATCGGCCACATGATGTGGTTTTACCAGGTTGATGGATACGAACCTGTTCTCCTTTCTTCCAGCAAGGGGTGGCAGCAGTACTGTTCTTGGTCCCTGAATTGCTAAAACAGGTACTGGTTGTCTGTATGATGGCCCAAATTCCTCCTTGTCCGCGATCTTTTCTCTGACTAGATCCCCAATCTTTGGAATCCAGGCAGGACTTGCTGGGACGGGTGGTTTGTCTTCAGTGGTCGTTGGCTTCAGGAATACGTTGCTTTGACTTTTTCTTGTTTCATTTAAGTCCTGCAAAACAGCCAAACGGTCTTTGATATCAAAAGGTTTTTGTTCTACCACTGAAGTGTGACTATCAAGGTCCTGGACAATCATTCTAGTTCCAAAAATGATTTCATATGTAGTGATTCCCCCTAGAGAACTTCTTGGCAGATTGTTAAGACTACGTTGGACACTTATTAGATGTTTGACCCACCCGTCACCCGAACCTAGTACCGTAGCTGTTATAGATTGCTTTATGTCCCGTTTTTATCTCTCCAAAACCATATTTCCCTTAGGATGGAATGGACTAGAATACTGCAATGCAACGCCCAGTTTGGCCATGGCCTCCTTGTAAGCTTTTGAGCTAAACGCAGGACCCTGGTCAGAATGTAGCGTGCCGACTGCGTATGTGCTGATAAAGACTCACAATTCTTTTATAACAGTTCGGGCGTCAGCCGAGCACTGGGGACATATCCAAATAAATCTTGTCTTAATATTTGTGGGAACGCATTTGTCCATAGGGACGTCTGTGTGTCGATAGTCTAATGCTGTCTAACAATGGTGTCTGTACTGGGCTGGCTACACTGTAGTCAGGTATCTGGCGGCGTTCTATGCTGCGATCTCCGTTGCAGTCATGGAAATTAATTGCAAATTCGAAATGTGACAATTCATCCCATGCCACCAATACGTCTCTTTTAATTCTAGTATATATTTAGAGATCCCCTGATGCAACAGACCCTCTCCCAAATGTGCTTTGTGGATCAAAGCTACTCTACGTTTCCTGTTTGGAATTACTCTATCCCCCACTCAAGGGATTCGAGCAAAAGGAACGGAGTTTGCATCAATTATGTATGAATATTCGAGTGAATAATTTAGAGGTAACGCTGCACCGTTGCCTTTGCTTGTGGCATTGACAGCTTGCTTTATTTCGCCGTCTATTTTCGTTTTTGAATGAGTGATTGCAGCTACGGAAGCCGTTTGCACAGCTGCCTTCGCGGCTTCGCCAGTCAATGAATTCCCTGCAACGTGAACGCCATCACGTTGATGACTCAGTGTATGGATCATGTGAGCTTTTTGTAGTTCTTTTTGTAACTGAACTACTTGTTCCCAAAGCAATTTATGCTTGATTGTGCCACCTTTTGCATCTTTGAAACCGTTTTCAATCCAGTTCTGCAAGTATTCGTTATAAGATTGAATGCAATAATATGACCCACACACTATAAGTGTGGGGAATTCGTGATCAGTATTTTCGAGCTCCATCTTGAAAGCCTGTAGTTCAGCTCGCTGAGCTGTACAATCTGCGAGAGATTGTGTTTTTGTGACCATAGGTCGGAATTTACAATTGCGCCAGCGACCTTTAACGATCGCGCACGCAGCACTATAAGCTTGTTTACCCCCAATTGTGGGTTGTGCTGATCCGTCTGTATAAATTATACATCCGTACTGTTCTAGAGGCAGAATCTCAGTTGGTAGAGGACATTCTTGTTCGTATTGTAGAAATTCTTGTGTTTTCAAATAGGGGTCAAAAACGTATTCACCGTCTGTTGCAGCAAGAGAATTAACCCATTGTATCCATCTCGGATGTAAAGCCTTTGCATTTGGAATGCTCGCTTTTGTTACTGCTTCTAAAGCAGGTACCGGAGTAACAACCATTATGCGTTTTCCCTGTGCGAGGGCTCTCTCTTTTGCTACTGCAGTTTGAACTGCTGTCAGAATTTTTTTTTGTAGAAGTGAATTTCATTTCTTCTTGGGTGTACAAGTGTGATTTATAAGCTATAGGTACTTTTTCTCCTTCATTAAAGGTTAAGTACGTGAATCCGCATCTTCCTGGAATGATTCGGATTACTAAGTTGCGTACATTTAAGCGTGTTTGTAAATGCTTGGTTGCTAACATGTCTGTTTGCACTGAACGTAAAATTTCTGTGTGTTTTTGAGTCCAATTATTTTGTTTGAAATCCGGTTTAATTAATTGGTAGAGAGGTTTAAACCTTTCTGTGTAATTTAAATTGTAAGTTCTTCCAAAATTTAGGAAACCTAGAATTGACTGTAAGTTTTCCAGCGTTTCTGGAGGTTGGAGCAGCGCACATTTCTCTAGAAAGTTTGCAGCCAGGCTTTTGCCTTCACTTGATAATTCATATCCTAGAAACAGGACGTTGAGGTAGGCAATTCGTGATTTTTTAAAATTTCATTTTACCCTTCAGAGGCAAAGCCAAGTATTATGGTGTTCAACCTGTTCAAGTGCCTTTCCAAGTCATCGTCTGTCAAGTAGTTTCATCGACATACGATAATGCTTCATCATCATACGTTTGTAGTAACTCTGTTACTCTGTCTGAAAATAACCCTGGATTATTCCTGAATCCCTGCGGGAGACGACAGAACTGACGCTGTGTCCCCATGATTGAGAAAGCAGTCAAATATCTGCTTTCTGGTGCAATATTTTGACAGAAGAAACCGTAAAAAATATCTAATGTTGTTTTATACTTTTTACGCACAATGTTATTCATTAGTGCTGCACGGTGTGCATTTTGTACTGCAAATGTTTTGCAACAAGAGTTTAGATGTCTGCAATCCAAAACTAGACGATATGTATTGTCTGGTTTGGATACAGGAAACAAAGGATTGTTCATTGACGAAGTGCATGTTTCAGTCACCCCTTGGTATTCAAGTTGATCTAAGATCTCCCTGACCTGTTTTTTATTTAGCTTCTTGCTTAACTGGGAACTGCCTTTGTGCAGTTGGTTGAGTTTTTAACTGGATTTTATGTTGAGGAGAATCCTCATCCCATCCTACATGATTTTTAAATAATGCAGGTGCCTGGGCGACTGCCCATTTTATGGCATATGTGTATTTTGTATGAATTGTAATATGGTTAAAGAAGGCAGGCATAATGATGTCTTCATCATGTGGGCACTCCCTGACAAATTCAGGTGGCCAGTCTTGTTCAGCTAGAAGAATGTCATAACCCTTAGAGAGCTTTTCTCAAAAGAGCGCTCTTATTCTTCTAGTAATGACCCCCTCCATCTGGAGTGTTACTTCATATAACTTGTGCGGGACACTAACCCGTTTATCAGCAGTTTCAACTTGGTTTTACTCATTCAAGTCCACTGTCTCCAGATGATCCTTCAAGATCTTGCTTGCTACAGTTATCTCCGCTGCGCTGTCTAACATTGTCTGAGCCCATTCCCGTTCTTGAATTGGGTTCTCAAGATCCTCAGCATGTCTGATTTTTAGACCTGCTACCTTCTTTTTGGTGAATTTTGTTTTCTTATTTTTTGGAACGTGTTGATCGTCTTTGGACTTCTTACCGATTTCTGTGATGAAATCTGAAAGGTACGAGAGGAATGTGTATCATTATCTTGTTATCTTTCAGGTTTTCTCAAATTATCCCTATTCCTGAGGTTATACCTCCTTTCAGAGGGCTCCTTCTGAGGAGACCTACCTCGGGATGGAGAACGCTTGTCTTTAGAAGTCTCTTTAGTATTCTCCCACTTCTTTTTAGAAACAGTGAGAGTGTTTTTAATAAAGACCTTCTCAGGACTTTCAGTCCTCTGGGGGTTTACTGGTTTACCACCCAAACTGGCTCTACCTAGTTCTTCATAGGATTTTTCAATTATTCTGGCTAGTTCTTGAGGTTGCTCGGTTACACCAAATTCTCTTAACTTTTGCCGGATCGACACGGATGCTGCTTCACCTTTAATATTAGCTAATATTATTGTTGAGACCTGTTTGAAATCTTTCAGTAATTTCATACCTAGATTTAAAGCAGGCTCTGCCCCGTATTCATTTTGAATATGTTTCAGGACGTCTGGTATTACCGCCATAGACGGAACACCATGTGTTTTTGTGTAGATTGCAGCAAAGACTTTACCCCAAGTGTTGCAGTCTTCCAGGAGTGGTGCGAGCCCCATTGGTAAACAGATTGTTAAAATCCTCTGTTTCTCATTAGGGGTAGTAGCAGGAAATACTGCCTCGATTTGAGTAATTTTTTGAGCTATCCAGAATAGAATGTGTTCCTTTTTTGCAGGTAATTTACCAATGACTGATTGTATAGTATGTGGTGTGATTTTATTTGTGTTCCCCTGGTAAGGGGTGTGTTGCGGAATCCTTATAGGAGGTTGGACTGTTAGAGTCCGCATGACATATTGAACCAATTGCCTATGTATTTTTATTAGTTGTTTTAGTTGAACTAATAGTTCATCGCCTGACATTTCTTCTATGTCAGGATGTGGTGTATAGCTGGCTAGTACCGGCCATGTTGCTCCTGGTCTACCTAGTGGACCGAGACTGGTAATGTGATTTTGATGGTGTTGGGCGCCTTTAAACCAGAGCGCATGCTCTTGGTAAGTTAGTGGAGTTTCAATATCCTCGAAAGGAACGTATTCCGTTGGATGTTCCTCTACTTTGTAGAAGTGAAACACATGTGTTACTGCATTTACTTCAGGGAAGATAATCCATGAATAGAATACCTCTGTCTGCCGATATTCATGTGCCTCTATCACAAAAATTACCCTACCACCTCTTGATGATAGACCATTTGTTATATGTTTTATAGTGATGGCTTTCCTTATATTTTCTGGGATGATTATAGCATCCAAGTCATCTTGTCGAAAACCAGTAACGTCTAATCCGGGTAGGGCTGCAGCTCCACCGGTTGCGTTGTTGTCGTCTCGGTCATTGTTTAATGAAAGTTGCAGAGCAAGTTTCAAGGAAACAAAGATAAGGTGCACAAAATTTTGGAACACTGTATCCTTCAACGTTGAAAAAAACAAAAACCAATACATAGGATTTTCGTCCTACTCAGTTATGAGGAATATTTTATCCTTTTACCCACTCCAGATGTGTTTTGGAGTATTTTACGGGAAAATGGGGTCTCTGAGAAAAGCAAAACTGAGTTACTTTAGTATCTAGCATTAAATTAGTGCCTTACCAAACATTGGGCGCCATGTAGTGTAGTTCCTATATTCCCAATAGGCTCTGTGCATTGGAATAAAATATCCTATAGATTAGATGTAGGACTGAGGTTGACTGGGTCTCTTTCTATCGAATATATTAAACTTAATAGTGAATGCCAGCTAGCTCAGAGGTCACTAAAAACGTTCTCGAATTCACAAGAAGGGATTACTTTCTGACAACCGCAAAAACATGACAACTTTGTTTCCAAAGAATAAGAAAAGTATCTCTAGAGTCGCGGAAACAATAGATAAGTATTTCACCAAGTCACTCGTGCATGCTTCGTTTCTACAGAGGTGATACGGGTGGAAGTAGCTATGCCTGTATTTGGTCTGCATGGGGTATGTCTAAATAAGGGAATGATTTCTATGCCTATATTAGGGCAATGTGAACATGAATCGGAAAAATTAACTTGGATCCTAAAACGCCATACAACAACTGCACATATAAACCTATCAGTCACCCCTATGGCAGGCCTTGTCAATCCTGAAGGCAGGGTGCTGGGTTTTATGTGAGAGAGTGCCCATGCATGACCAGAGCCCTCTGCAGCCTTCAGAACCTATTTTCCGGGGTTGTTTGTAATGCAGCCAACCATATACTTTTAAGTGCATTACAACCACACGGTAAATGCTAACTTTAAAACGGCTGCTTTGAAACATGTCATGTTTGGTGTCATACACCTTGGAATCATACCTCCTTGCCAGTAACTGGCGGGGGAGGTATGATTCCACCCTCCTAAAGGGACATATGGGACACACTGGCAAACCCGGTACCAGCTTTCTCGACCTGGGCATCACAAAAATGGATGCTGCCAGGCACAGACACGAGTCTGCCCTCCTGCTGCTGAGCCAAGCTCGAGCAGGGAAAGGCTTGACAATAGGCTTCCTGTCACAGGGAGGTGTAACCGTCTCCCAGACAGGTTTTAGTGTATTAGGGTTGGGTGGGTGCACTCTGAGAGTACTTCGATATCTGCACTGGGGGCACATTTGGTGTCCCTGTGCATAGTCCAGTTCAAACCAGTTGCAGGAGCCATTGGCTCCTGCTCTGGCATGAAACTGGATAAAGCACATGGGTGAAGCCACCCCTCTGTCCTGACCCTCCCATAGGTGGGTCCCCAGAGTTTGTCCCACCCCTTCCTTGGGCATAAAGAAGGAACCTCTGACATCAGGACTTTAGATTTTACCTGGACTAAACTCTGCTACAGAAACCAAGTACTTCAACAATCTGCATGACGCTGGATGAAGGAAGAATCTCCCTTGGAGTAAAGGAGTTACTCCCTACTAAGCAGGCACCTAAATGCATCTGACTGGTTTGCATCTCTAAAGCTCCTGGGAACTCTGAAGATTTCTACAACACAGGAGGTGGGTTCCTTAAGGTGTCTGAGGTTGATCTGCACTCTCAGCAATTTTGAGGCCTGTATCTCTCGAGGGGACTGTGCAACCCGAACCCCTGTGCACAGTGCTCTTTTGCAGCAGAATATGTTTTTCAAAGACCCCTGAGGCTGTGCTTTTGGCTACTTGTAGTCCAGACGCCAAGCAGTGTTTTTAATGAAAATTTTCGGCCTACGCTCTACAAGTGTTCCGTGGGCTAGTATTTCGTGATTCCTCTCAAGGCCACTTCGCGATCCCTGGTCCATTGGCCTGTGGGTCCCTGTGAAGGTAACTATAACTTTTCATGGGCTATCCTGGCTGCTACCGATGTTCCCTGACTCTCCATAGCTTGGAGAGTCCCCAGGACCTTGCTGGTCCTCACCGAAGCTGATTTCCTGTGACTGCGCAGGTTGCAGTTGCCAAGGCTTGTTAGTGTTCCATTCGGACACTGACCCCCCCAGCACTCGACATCCTCCATGGGACAGCTCACCTCCAGACTTTGGTCATCCTCAACATCTCTTGGTCCCCGTGGCTGCAAAGTCAAGCATGGTGTCAACTCACCTGAAGCACCCTACATTGGTGGGTATTCGTCTACTGAGCCCCTGGTCTCTCTGAAGTGACCCAGACTCTTTCCCTTTTGCTTTAAGGGTCTTCTGACCTCAAATCCAGGCTTGGATTCCACCGGACACTTTTCACCTTCCCAGCAGCAGCACTTTTCAGCATCACGCCATTGAAAATGACGAAGATTCCCGACATCGCTTGACACCTATGCACCCAGCTTCCCTGGGTTAGGTAACATGAGTACTCTGGTGCTCACAAGGGTGCTGGTCTTAGAACCTTCTATGTTTGAAAGGGTTTGCTCAAAGTCCTCTCCGAAGTGTCCTTAATCTTTAAAATTCCAACTGCGACTTTCCCATAGAGTTGTACGGATCTCACGGCTGTGTTCTCACACTGCACCCGTCCTCCATGGGTCCCCTGTGTCACTACCTTGGGTGGTTCCTTGGGGTCCCAGCGATTTAACGTGCTCTAGGCACTGTGTCTAGTCAAGTCGTGGTTGTTATACCACTTTCTTAGTATATGGTTTAGTCTCCCCCTGGAGCCCGCTGTGTATTGTGCTATTTACTGTCGTTCTAGTGATTTAATATTGTGTGCTTTGTTCTCTAATCTCATAAGAGGTTAGTAGAGAGTGTTTAGTAATAAATACATAGATTTTATATATTCCTTGTGTGGTTCTCCTTTCATTTGGCCATTCGGGATGTTGTGATCTGGTAAAACAAGCTGTGTTACATTCCTTCGAGACTTATCCTGAAGGCTGCTCTCCATAGCTACCACTAGGTTAGATTTCAGTAAAGGTTGTCGTTAACCTATTCATCAATAAGGGTTGTTTGGACTGGTACAAGGTGCCCACTATAATTAGTGGTCAGCATATACCAGGCCAACTTCTCATACCTGTCAATGTCTCGCTGATCACACCTTTCTCTATGACGACATGGGAACAGGGCTTAAGCCTAATGTGCCTGGGATGTGTTCAATTAGCAAGGTTGCATCATCTTACAAAGGGGTGTGGTTTTAAAGCCTGGCCGGCATTAGAGGGCCAGAACTGAAGAAGGAAGCCCAAAAAAATGTGACAGTAAGTACATGCACACCAGCGCATGTGTCTGCATAAAAGTGCTTTACCTTTACCTTCTTAATTGAGCGACAATGTTGCTAGCATTTCGGGAGAAATATAACTAATGACAAGCATTGGCATAGCCAACAGGTCTCGCCTATGCAAGAGCTATGGCTTTGCCAATGTGTTTGAGCCATGTTGTACATCAGCGTGGCTGCTGTTCAGCATGGCTAAAAGTTGGTGGTGCAGAAGAGAGTGGAATAGAATGTCGTTGTGTGGAATGTGGAACAGTGGAGTAGAGTGTTGCAGAGTGGAGTGGCAGAGACTGGCGTGTCTTGGAGTGGCATATTGGGTGAATCACATAGAGTGGCATACACTGGATTGGCAAGAGTAGAGTGTGTTGGTGTAGAGTGCATTGGCGTAGAGTGCTGCAGAGTAAAGTGTTGTAGAGTGCAGTCTATAGAGTGTAGTGATATAGAGTGCAGTGGCATAGAGTGATGCAGAGTGGTGCAGAGAGGAGTGGCGTAGAGTTGAGTGATGCAGAGGGCAGTGGTGCAGAATAGAGTTGAGTGGCATAGAGTGCAGTGGCGTGGAGTGTAGAGTAGAGTCGAGTGGCATAGAGTACAGTGACATAGCTTGGTGCAGAGTAGAGTAGCATTGAGTGGTGCAGATTAGCGTATAGTGCCATAGAGTGCAGTGGCATAGAGTGCAATGGCATAGAGTGGAGAAAGGTATAGTGGAGTGGAGTAGGGCAGAGTAGAGTGGTGCACAGTACAGTGGCAGCGAGTGCTGTGTTGTGTAGTAGAGTGTCAGAGTGCAGTGCTGTAGAGTGGCAAAGAGATCAGTGGCATAGGGTACAGTGATTCAGAGTGCAAAGGCGTAGAGTGCAATGAAATAGTGCAATTGTATAGATTGTATTGGCGTAGAGTGCAGTGGTTAATAGTAGAGTGGCGTAGAGTGCACAGATATAGAGTGGAGTGGCACAGAGCAGAGCAGAGTGGTGTAAAGGGCAGTGGTGTAGAGTAGATTGTTTTGGAGTAGAGTGCGGTGTCATACAGTGGAGCAGTGCAGGGTAGAGTGCAGTTGTGTTGAGTGGCATAGAGTGTAATAGTGTAGAGTAAAGTGGTGCAAAGTGCAGCGGTGCAGAGTAGATTAGAGTGGCATACAGTGGATTGGAGTAGAGTACAGGGGCATAGAGTTGCGTATTACAGAGTAAAATGCATTGGCATAGAGTATATTGGCATAGAGTGCAGTGGTTTGGAGTGCAGTATTGCAAAGTGATGTGAATACAGCGGCGTAGAGATGACTTGTGCAGGGTCGATTGGTGTGGCTTAGACTGGAGTGGTGTAGAGTGCAGTGGTGAAAAATGCAGTAATGTAGAGTAGAGGGGCATATAGTGCATTAGCATAGAGTAGAGTGGTACATGGTAGAGTAGAGAGGAGAGTGCATAGATTGCAAAGCATAGAGTAGAATGGTGCAGTGGTGTGGAGTGGTGTAAAGTGGAGTGGGTCAGAGTAGAGTGCAGTGGTGTGGAATGGTGCAGAGTAGACTGGAGTGGTTTAGAGTGGAATATTCATGGTGTGGTAACTGCTATTACAGACAATTGAAATGGCCATTACATTTACACGGATATAAAGCTTTACTAATAAAACCATATAGTGCACAGACAAAAATGTGTGGAAATTGCATCAGCTAGTGCAATTATTTGTTCTTATCATATTAAATTATTTGTTTCCAACACACTTTAATACAATAAAACATTTGCTTCATTTGTGTTCCTAATTCTGACATATTTTGAAATACTTACATAGTTCATTTAAATGTTGTGTGCTAGAAAAAAACTCTTTCCTACCCACGGTATCAAGCAAGATTGTTACATAAATCCTCTCACTTTGAAGTCAGAGAAAGAAAAGAAAATAGGTGTCCTCAGAAGACGGCATCTGACATTTGACCTCAGTCTTTGAATGCACAGCAAATATTACAAGATAAGAGCAAGATTTATAGACCTGTTTACCGAAAAGGAGCACTTGGAAGTATACTGTAAAGAAGGTTTTGGCAAGGGAAGGTATGTACTCAAGCTGGACAGCCCAAAACAAATAAAGCCAGCAAATGCAAAGCAAGAAAACAAACCACAAAGCCAATGGTAAGCAATGGGTAGAAGGCATTCACAGGTCAACATTCTGAATGTCCCCAAGATGTCTGTAGCAAACCAGACAGCTACGCTGTCTGATAAGCAGCGACCTAAAAAAATACATCAGGGAATGAAAAGTGATGGAACTCCATAGCCCATTAAAATGAACTTCCACTGTTTATTCTTTCCCTAACAATGCAGCAATATAGAGTGCTATATAAGTTATAATTCACTTGTGTGAATACGACATGCTACATTTGTCTACATTTGTAGAGCCTCCAGGAGTTCATTACCTCCCTCCTAAGAGTTAAAATGAACAACACTGTGGGCCTGCTTTTGCTATACCTCAAACAAAATTTGGAAGGGCGAGGGGGAGTAGGGCTGCATTTTATGACTTTATTGACACTTTCTGTACAAATTAATTTCTATTTTTAAATTGATGAATTGCCACATGTACTACTATTTGAGATTGTCACTACCACATAAAAGTCAATATAGCGTCTATAACTGACACCGTGTGCGATGCAATTTTAAATGTTCATTCCCCAAATGACTGCCAACTCCCTATCGGATGGCAAGCTTGTTGTATTAAAAAGATGGTGCATGCAGTGACTGAGACGAACAGTGAGCGAAGGTCTTAGGTTGTTGGTCCGCACCTTGGGTGAATAGCCTCTGTCCTCTGTGTGTGTCAGGTGGGGCACAGCATGGTCAGTAGAAAAGCAGCCCCTTTAGACTCTGTTGCATCCATGAAGTTACACCATTCAACAGAAACCAAAAAGATGAGATGAGCAATTTGAAGTCATTCACCAGCACACATGTCCCGGTGAGTGAAGGCGGAGGGGCATTCTGAGCAATTTGTGGGAGAGAAGGTAGGATTCAGCAAGCACAATGGTCTAAACTGTTTGGACCCCATTTGTGTTGTGGATATCATTTTGGTGTGGAGGGACAGGGCACCTTGTTTGGGAGGAGGCTCTAATCCTCTTGGTGTGGGCTACCACCTCCTATCTGAGTGTCGGAAGAGAGAGAATATGCGTGCGCCCCTTGAAGTCTTACATGAAGCTGCATTTCCACTAGTCATTACTAGGTGTCCCACAAAAATGAAATGCGAAAGCATTGAAATATTTTTATGAAGCTGCAGTTTGACTTGTGAATAGAGGTCCAGCTCAGATCAGAATTAACTGCTTCAAATGACCTGCACTAAGCCAAGGTGGTGTGGGTTTAGTATTCAAATTTGCATAAACACTTTTGCTATTCCAATAATGTGTGCTTGTTTTCCTTAAAATTAATTATTTACCAAAGATGGGTCATAATATTACATAAAAATTACAGACCTCCACACTTTTCCTGACTTATTTTTTAATAAGCGTGTGATCACACCCTACTATTTATAAAAACTTTTATTCACTGGTAAGTACAAGTACATTTAAATAGCTTATTTTGCCTGCTTATGTTTGGTGGGTGTAAGCTTTGCCTTTGAGTTGAGAGGAGTTTTTTTTTTTTTTAGCTGGTTCAAAAGGTACATACAAAAGAAGAAAGTAAGATGTAGGTAACATATCCTACATATGACATGAAGTGTACAAGCGTTTATCAAAATACTATCAAAAATCGAAAAATAGAAGAGAAATAAAAAGAGATATTCAATACATTATTCGTTCTAAACAGACATAATAAACTGGATAATTAGTACTAAATTACATGGTTCATTTCACACTTATTTCAAAAAGACTCTCCAATATAATCCAAGTATGGGAAGGAAGTAGCAGTACAATGAATTTATGGGGGGGAGAACCAGCTAAAATGCTTTTATACAATGCTTTCTAATTATACGGGGTTATGTGTTTCTGTGGTTCTCAAACCAGGTGGCAACTGGGGCCCAGATCTGTTCACCTAGTGTTCTCGACTTTTTGCCTCTAGTTCTATAGATTGCTGCCTCTTGCTTGTATATGCCTAATAATCTACTCAACCACCCCTGAAAAGTGGGAACGTCTGGGTCCTTCCACCGCGCTGCCAGGATGATTCTATAGACAGCCGTGCCTACAAAAATAGTCGTGGCTTCTTTATTGCTATGCCCTAGGGAGTCATCATAGCCTAGGATAAAAAGAGTTGTTGATGTTCTTAATTCATGGCCGAATATCTCGGCCCAGTACTTAGCAATACCTTTTTTAATCTCAACTAGTTTTGGGCATTCAGAGAACATGTGAATAAGATTGGCTGGCCCTAACGAGCACCTTGGGCATTGATCATGTGCTCTTTTACCCCAAGTAAATAGTTTAGCAGGGGTAAAATATAGATCGTAAATTGTTTTATAGGTTTGAGCCTTTAGGTTAGAGGCCAGCAATACTTTAGATGATAAAAGTAAGGACATGTCTATATCGATGTTTACATTATTCAGCTTGTTGGCCCAGTTTGTTTCAGTATGTTCGAGGTCATCAGGATGATTCCTTATAAATATATCATAAATGTTGCCAATCCTAGTTGCTTGTTTACCTATGAGATTTAACAGCGGTATGGTTTTTAAATCTATAGTTGATGCCGTCTGTCTGAGAGAGGTAGAGATTTGTATAAATTTCAGGTAGTCCGTGCGGGGATTTGATACTTTACACAAAGCTCTTCGAAAGTAGGTTTACATTCTCTGCCTAGGAAATCTCCAACTGTTGCTAGGCCTAATCTCTCCCACCTCCCAGATGTATTGTTGTTAAGATGGAGTGGGATTATTGAACTCTGCCATAGGGGTGTGTATTTGGTATACCTTGGTATTGAGAGTAGTTTGGTAGTTCGTTTCCAAATTTTTAAAGCGTCTAAAAAGATCTTGAATTTGATCTTTTTAAAGTAGGATGGCTCAACTTGTTTTAATAACAGACCCCTGGCATTGCTTCCTAATGTTAATTCGTAGATTGAGGGTATAGCCTGTTCCCGACTGGTATCTACGGGAGCTCGAGCTGTAAATAAGATGGTCATTTGTTGTAGGAGGGTCGCCCATAGATAATATGTTAAATTTGGAATTGCTAAGCCGCCTCTAAAATATGGTAGTGTTAGCTTAGGCAGCGCTCTCCTAACTTTGCCATAATTCCAGACAAATCTCGAGATAGCTGAATCTAGTGTTTTGATTGTGTCATTATTAACTAAGAGGGGAATTGCCCGGAATAGATATAATATCTTTGGGAATACGCTCATTTTAATGTAGTTCCCTCTGCCTATTATAGAGAGATGGAGAATATTAACTCTAAGTAGGTCTTTTTTGATTTTTTTAATAAGCGGGTCGTAGTTTAGTTGATTGATTTCACTGATTTTTGGCGAGATATTCACCCCCAAATATTTTGCGTTGTTGACTCTATATTGGCTGACATAAGACGTATTCTCGGTGCAGATGACCATCGTTTTGTCCCTATTCAGGGAGTATCCTGAATGTTAACCAAAGGATCGTGTGATTTCCTCAATCTCGGCAATTGCCTCTGTGGGGTTTGGTGTTAATACCGCCACGTCATCGGCGTAGGCCAGTACTTTAGTGCTATACAAGCCTACTTTAACTGGTTCAATTGTCGGTGAAGTTATGAGTTTAAGGATAAGTGGATTAATATAGAGGGCGAAGAGCAATGGGGAGCACGGGCAACCTTGCCGCGTGCCCCTCTGGATGTTGATGAACTCAGATTCACTACCGCCTACCATAATTTTTGCCTTGGGGTCGACATAAAGGGCCTTGATAGATTTTATAAAGACTGGGCCAAGATTGTTTACTGCTAATACCTCCCAGAGAAACTGCCATGAGACCCGGTCGAAGGCCTTCTCCACGTCCAGCAGGATCATAGACATCTGGCCTCCCTCTACTCCGATGATGTCAAAAAGGGAGATGCCTCTACGGGTATGGTCTGTCGTACTCTTACCAGGTATGAAGCCGTGCTGCCAGGGGGAGACCAGATGTTCAACGATCCTGCTGAGACGGTTGGCAAAGATCTTGGCGTAGATCTTTGAGTCTGAGTTGATGAGTGATATTGGACGGTATGAAGAGGTTTGTTCCGGTGGTTTATCTTTTTTTAGGAGGATGGCTATATTGGTATGTTTCCAGGATTCAGGGGGTTTGCCTTGCCATTGTACCCCAAGAAAAAGATCATAAAGAAATGGGATGATTACATTACCGAGTATTTTATGTAAGTCTAGCGGTATTCTGTCTGGCCCGGCTGCTTTTCCTGTAGCTAATTCTGTTAGAGCTAGTTCTACCTCCGTTCTTGCAACTTCTTTTTCAGGGTCTTCTCTTGCTGTTTTGTCTATGGTTTTGCCTAGATTTGTCTCTGTAAGCCAATTATTCAGGAACTCTTTGGTGTCAGATGTTGACTGTCGGTCTTCGTTTTGATATAGCTTCTGATAGTAATCTTGAAATGATGCTGCTATACCTTCAGGGGAGGTATGTTTCTGCCCCCCATATTCAATGGTTTGAATGGAGTTATATGATTGCTTCTGGCGAGTTCTAAGTGCCAGGTGTTTCCCCACATTTTCTCCAGTTTCATATGTTTTATTCCGATTTACTTGGAGAATTTCTGCGGCTTTTTGTGAGAGATCGCTATTAATCTCGGCTTTTAGAACTAAAATCTTGCAGAGGGTATCTTCCGCCTGTCGCCCAAGATGGATCTGGGTGGCATGCAGGTGTTCTAAGTGTATTAGTTCATTTTCTAGCTGCGCAGCTTGCCTATCACGCTCTTTTTTTCGTGTAGCTACAAAAGTGGCCGTTTCCCCCCTTAAAGCTGCTTTATAACAATCCCAGACGATTACCCTAGATGCACTATATTGATTAAAATCAAAGAACTCTTTAGTCCATTGCCTTATGTGTGTTCTATATTCCTGATTGGCAAGAAGCTTACGATCAAATGACCATTGGGAGTATACTTTCTTATACCTGGCGACTTCAAATACTAAAGAGAGTGCATTGTGGTCTGATATCGTCTTAGGGGCTTTAGTTATGATGGCATTTAGGGCAATATCAGTAGTCGATAATATATAATCAATACGTACGTATTTATTATGAGGGTATGAAAAATACGTGTATCCAGGGTCGCCTTTATTCTTCAGAGTCCAAATGTCTCTTAGATTGTGGCTGGCCATCAATTGCTGTACTGCCCTCAAAACTTTGGGCTTACGCCCTGCGTATACATGCTGGGTTTGTCTATTCTGTGGGTGGCCCATCGTTATGTTAAAATCCCCGCATATTATGAGTGTGCCGGCCCATGACGCCAACTCAAGTTCTAACTCATTAAATAGAGTGGGCTCATTAAAGTTTGACCCGTAAATCGAGCAGATGGTAATGCCGATTTCAAGCTGAATAATAGTCCACCTGCCGTGGGGATCTGCCTTTTTACGTGTTGGTCTACCTAAATTCGCCCTTGCTAAGATGGTCACGCCCCTGATCTTAGAGGTTTGTGTGGTTGAAACCAGAATGTTAAATCCAGGAATTTTTAACTGATCTATTTTGCCTATTGGAATGTGGGTCTCCTGTAGACATATGATATCCCATGAGCTTTGATATATTATTTGAAACAATTGTGCCCTCTTCCCCCTGTCGTTAAGTCCTGCTACATTCCAACACCCCAAGTTTAACTTCCCCATAGAATCCTTCCATTGATTAGACTATATGTAATATTATTTGATTTCATACATTGAACCACGATAATTATGCTGTTTATTGAATTAGTTGTATCCTTTAACCTGCTCATTTTATATTGCTTTTTTCCCCACCCACACCCCCACCCATCTCCCCAACAAGACCCTCCCCCCTTACAACCCGCAAAAAGGCAGCTAGACTCTATGAGAGTCTATAGTGATGGATTAGCGCTACCGGAGCAGTACTAGAAGAAACATGCATCATTAAAGATGAGGAAGAAATAAAAGAAAAAAAGGGATAAAAGTAGAATAAGAGTGAAAAAAGGGAAAGAAAAATAAAAGCAGAAAAGAAAATGGAAAAGAGAGTAATAGCAGAAGCTTTTATATCACTAATTTCATAATACAAACATATCTTATTGGTGGAATTATCAATTACACATTGTTTATATGTTATCTTGTGTCTTATCTTATACAATGAGTACAGCACTACTCAAACCTGTGGTGTTAAGTGCATTCTGAGCTACCCTACTCTGTGGTGCTACAAAAGTTATCTGTCTGAATACAGAGTCTTTAAAGGGTCTAGGATCTGAGGATTGCAATTGTATTTATGTTATGCTCTCTAAGTACTCTTTTGCCTTGATCTCTGAAGTAAAATACTTTGTTTGTCCATCATGTATAACTTTCAATTTGGCTGGGTTATTCAGGTACACCACCGCTTTTTTTTCTTGAAAGGGCTTGATTAATTGTCTAAGGCGCCATCTTCTTTCCACTGTAAAGTGGCAAAAGTCCGGGCGCACAAAGTATGTGATCATGTCTCTACTACAGTGCTTGTCAGGTGTAACTTTATTCGAAATGGCCTGCCGGAGCGTGAAGTTCCCAAAATAGACTAGGACAGCTTGTGGGTATTTCCCTGTTGTTGCTGTGGTTTTTAATGCTAGTGGAACCCTGTGGGCTCGCTGTACCTCATAATTCCAGTCCCAGCTAGAGAGTTCTGGAAGGGTGTCGTGCAAAAGCTGTATAATAAACAATCGACAGTCCTCCCCTTTGACTTTTTCGGGTATACCAAGGACGCGTAGATTGTTTCGGCGTAGCCGGTTTTCGCAATCCTCGAGTTTCCACCTTACGTCCTGGAGTTCAGCATCGTGAGCTTCTACTTGCTCATGAGTCTTTGCTGCCTCTGTCTCGTTCAATACTATTCGGTCTTCCATCTCGTTTATTCGTTCATTAAAAGCCCCTACGGTTTTAGAAAGCTTGCGTACAACACCTTGAACTTTTTGTAGAGCAGCCCGTGCCTTTCGTCTGTCCTTAGATGTTTCTTCACGGTGAGATGCAATGGCATGCAGTACTGTATCCATGACTTGGGTTAGTGTGGCCCCTGACTGATCTGATTGATCCGCTGAGGATGCCTGAGTTAGGGGAGGAGGTTGTAGTATTTGAGGGGGATGGCTTTGGTTCGGACCATGATTTGTTGGGGTATAGTCCCATACCAAGTTGTTTGCCCCGTGATGCCCTCCCTTTCTCTTTTTTAATACAGTCCTCCGCCTGTCCCGCGACCCCTTGGTGCGTGGATCTGGGTCACTTTCTGTGCTTATGACTGATTCGGCATCTTCTTCTACTTCATCAATCTCCCCCTCTGTGTCCCCTGACCAGCTGATGTCCTCTGAAAATGAGTAAAAGTCTGTGGGGTCTGTGAGGTCTTTATCCGGCTCTGTTATCACAGCCACGTCAGTCTCGATAAACTCTGTAGTTTCTGTCGCATTGTCAGGTGTACTGCCCTTTCCGTTAACTCTATCAGTTACGTTTTCTTCGGTGAGTGCTTGATGGAGTTTAATGACAGGCTGTTCAATTGTGTTAAGACACACTCCGTTCGCCCCACTGGTGTTTTCTGTTAATGAGGTGGATATGGGTATGGTTATGGGTATTTCCATATTCAGCTGAGAGTTGTTATCCCCAACATCACCAGTAGAAACAACATTAGGAGGGAGGGTAGGTATTACTGGTGAACCGGATGGATTTAATTTTAAGTTTGAAATCTCACAAGGCATTGCACTACCATTACCCCCAGGGGACATACCTTTTTCAGTTTGTGGCGCCTGGAGGTCCGTTGCTGTTTCAGTAAGGTTCAGTGCCCCAGGAGCTGCCATCGTAAAAATCTCTTGTCTCACCGACTGTTCCAGGGGAGTCAAACACCCAGGCACCCCCACAAACTCCGCCACAGAGACAGACACAGGACGAATATCTGGTACGCCACCCTGTACACAGTCCTCTACCGCCGTTGGAGTTTCAACCCGGGAGTCCACATTCAAAGATTCTAGAGGCACCGTGGTCTGGTTTAGCTGTGCCTGTGGGTGCGTGTTTGGAGCTTTCTGATTTGAGACGCGCTGCATCATTGAAATCACAGACGGGGTGGGAGTGGATTTTACCGTGGTTTTCCGGGTCGGTGTTCCCTCCGCTGGTCCCCTCGCAGCACTGCTCTCCATGTCACAGAAAGCAGCCGCTCCGCGTCTATTCATCGTTTCCTGCTCGCGGAGAGCTTGCTTAGCCGCTCTGGTTTTTGCCGCGGCTGTGTTTGCGGCTGGATTCTTCGGGGCCATACTGCTGGTGAGAGCGGCATCCTCCGTGTTTCCCACTTGCCGCTTCCAAGAGAGCTGAGCACCTGAGGATGGGCATAAACACTTTTGCTATTCTAATAATGTGTGCTTGTTTTCCTTAAAATTAATTATTTACCAAAGATGGGTCATAATATTACATAAAAATTACAGACCTCAACACTTTTCCTGACTTATTTTTTAATAAGCGTGTGATCACACCCTACTATTTATAAAAACCTTTATTCACTGGTAAGTACAAGTACATTTAAATAGCTTATTTTGCCTGCTTATGTTTGGTGGGTGTAAGCTTTGCCTTTGAGTTGAGAGGAGTTTTTTCTGTGTACTGATAGTGCTCCTACAACACTTCAACCATGAAGATACAGTTTTGAAAATCATTACTAGAGGGCTCTCTCAAGTCAGATACAAGTGGTTGAAAAGTGAATCACAACTCTGTAGGAGGTGGGGCTTCAACTTACAAATCTGCATATTCACTACTCTAGCTACTCTAATGATTTGTGCACATATTCAGTAGGATAAATAAACACCAAAGCTGGGTTATAGTGAGGAATGAACATTGTAATTTGATATAAATCTCTTGCTGAGCAAAAAGGGCTGCATAGATAGTGATACTGTTAAGAATAAACAGGGACGAAGTAACATCAATCAGTGCTCATCAAATCATGTTGCTCTGAACCTGTTAATATAAAGGCGGCCAGGGGGAAGGGTGTGTGTGTGTGTGTGAGGTGGGGTGCGGTGCCCAAGGGTTCCTCCAAAAGATCTGATGCAATAACAGGTTTGGTATACCACATACAGATGAGTCCCCAGACAAGGTTACTGTGTGGAAATGGCCATGATGCAGCAGTCGGCCGATGACAAGGGGCAGGGGAGAGGAACAAAAAGGGTCTAATGGTGCCATGGAATGCTTAGTGCAATAGTAGGATTAGAGGCATTCAATCTCTTTAAGCCCCTGTCTCTCCTTGCGTATGTTTCATTAAATTGCTTTGTTCAATCATTTTATTTAGCCATTCTTGATTTGTTTAGACCCTGCAGGTTCACCACATTTGCAAAATCAGAGCGCGGGCTATAGTAAAAACAATTGACAAGAACCTCTGTCCTGATTTAGCTAAAATTTGCATTTGCCCATAATTTAAAATACCAAAAGGTACCAGGGCAGGATCCAAATCAATTGTTATCCCGTAGTCAATAGGGTAAAAGTTCCCAGGGGTAACCCTACCTATTAATGCTTGCAGCTGTTACTGTCTGCCCTACTGCAAACAATCCCACCAGGACCCTCACTTAAATCCACGATGGTGGAACCCTCCTCTCCTAAATCTACTTCTGGTTATCAGGGGTAAAGTTCACGAAGTTCTATAGACAGCAAAAAGAGGATTTAGCACAAATTTAAAAAGTCAGCATGGCCATGCAGAAAGGGTGGATTCCCTAGACTATTTATTATTTACAAGAAATTAAATGTACTTGGGGAACGATTTGTGAAAAAATTTTCAGCTTTGTATGTTTTCAAAGACAGTTAGAGGGTGAAAATATTCTTACAACAGCCAATAGCTGATCTGCTGCGAAGTGGCATTGTTTTCAAGAGCACTGGCAGTGGATTGTGCTTCTCTGAAAAGCATTGCAGTTGTGAAGAAAAGCACCTGTTGAGTGGATGATTGAGCACAGAATGCATTACTTGGCCCATTACATTTTTTCTTCACTGTGCTGTCTTTTGCAGTTCTTACATAAAAGCTTTCACTTACACGTCTTGACCTAAGGTAAAATAAAAGAGATGCTTTCTGTGTTCAAGTGCTATTGAATGTTCGAATGTAATGTCAGTTTTCATTTTGCATAGCCCTCCCTGAAACCTTTGAAGATATATATCCGTGGGGTTCTGCTGAGTTGTTCTGCTAATATATATATATCTATATATATATATATATATATATATATATATATATATACATATCGCGGCTACTTTCCTTTTCGTCTTTAAACAAAGAAAACAGCACTCACGGGAGTAGGATCAGCGTTTTTATTTTTCGATCCTCTGAGCACCAGACGCGTTTCGGCTCCTGCCTTTGTCAGTGGTACACTGACGCGCCATTTTTTTGAGTTTTTAATACCCTTCACGTGATACAATTTAAACGAGATAGAAACAGGGCTATCTCCCAAACATAAGCGCCATATTGGAGTGATTCATTATTCGTCTTTCACATCACCATCTGTAACATTAATCACGCCCTGGATGGGCTTGCGCATATTGACAAACAGTTGTACTCGCAATTTGTATTTTCCATCATTCTATACTATTATTTACCCTAGATGGGCTTACTCTGTATAGCATCTCATCAACGTTTGTAATATTAAGTACGCCCTGAATGGGCTTGCGCTTTCTCACACAGTTATACTCTCATTTTATATCATACTTATACTGTTATTTTGCCCTGGATGGGCTTATGCTATGTAACCCTGTATATTTCTTATCTCTTAAATACACTATGCAACCAATCCCCTTAACCAAAATTACAATAAATGAAATAAAATCAATTCAATCACAAATCATCTAATCTTAAAACTTTTCAACATTTTCAGAAACTCTCTTGGTCAACTCTTACTCTATACAATTTAAATGGTAATCATTTATCCTAAGTGTACAGTCATCTCTTCGTGGCTATTGAGACCTCCGGGGTTCTTAGTTCAGATGTCTATAATATGCCTAGATTCCAATCTCCTTAGTTTTTGTAATCTATCTCCCCCTCTAGGGTTATTAGGTACTTGGTCTAGTGCAAAATATTCCAGTTGTTCACTATTGCTCTTATGGTATTGCTTATAGTGTCTCGCCACTGGATATGATGGATCACAATTTGTAATTGCCCTAAGATGTTCTAAGATACGCATTTTTGTTGGGTTTACTGTGCTCCCTATATAGCGTAGTCCGCATGGACACACTAAGCAATAGACTGTATATGGCGTTGTACAGGTTAAAAAGGATTTAATCATTCGTTGCTGTCCTCGTACTTGGTAAGATGTTACTTTCCTGCTATGTCTGCACGCTTTACAGCGCCCATAAGGGTAGAAGCCTGGTATAGATTTCCCGAATGGTTCTGCTATAGGGCGAGCGAGGTAGCTGTTTGTTAGAGCATTCCTTAATGCCCTTGCTCTTCTATAGGTTATCATAGGTTGCTTTGGGATATCTGTACCTATTATTGGATCTGTTGTTAACAGATTCCAACTCTTTCTCATTGCTGTTCTTAACATCCCCGCCCCCTCTGAATAGGTGGTAATTAGTCTAAATTTCCCTTCCATTATGGTGTTCTTGTTCTTAATCTTAAGCGTATCTTTTCGTGGAATATTATCCACTTTCGTTTGTGCTTCTTTCAGACATTTCTCCCCATAGCCTTGCAACCTAAATCTATCTACACTTTTTCTTGCATTCTCTTGGTAATCCTCCTCTGATGTACAATTGTGTTTTACACGCAAAAGTTCTCCATACGGAATGCTGTAGATCAGCCCAGGTAGATGGCTACTCATGGAGTGCAGTATTGAATTCCCAGCTGTGGGTTTTCTGTACAATTGTGTATGTATCTTGCCTTGTTCTATTCTTATTTCCAGATCTAGGAAGCTCACTTTGCTACTACTTATTTCTTTTGTGAAACGTAAGTTATAGTTATTATTGTTCAGTTTCTCAATATATTCTTCCGCTTTGCCTTTGGACCCTCGCCAAATTATCATCAGATCGTCTATATATCTGTACCACACCAATATATGTTGTGTCCACTCTTCGTATTTGGGATCCCATGCTTCGTTTTCTTCCCACCATCCCACAAAAATATTTGCAAAACTGGGGGAATAACTCGTGCCCATGGCTACCCCCACCAATTGTTTATAATATTGGTCTTGGTACATAAAGATGTTATTATTTAGGCTAAACCTTAAGAAATCCAAAAGCATTGCATTATGTTCTGCAAAGTTAGCCTCTCGCGTTGACAAAATCTTTTCCACTGCTTCCATACCATTCTTATGGCCTATGCTAGTATACAAGCTAGCAATATCCATTGTTATAAGTAAATCTCCTTCTCTCCACGCGAGCTGTTCTAACTTGCTCAATAAGTCTTTTGTGTCTCTTATATAACTTCGTAACGTCTTAACATAATCAATCAGAAAATAGTCAACATAAATGGATAAATGTTCCAAAAGGCTCCCTTGGGCACTTACAATTGGGCGTCCTGGTGGCTTTGCTCTGTCCTTGTGTACCTTTGGTAGGTGGTAGAAAGAAGGTGTAGTTGGGTTTAGGCATCGTAAATACAAATACTCCTCCGTTTCGATTATCCCTTTGCCATACCATTTTTTTAGCATGTCATGGCACTCTGTAATGCTCTCTTGATAATCTTTCCTCCCCACTTTTCGGTAACACGTTGTATCCTGTAATTGTCTTAGTGCCTCTTCATTGTAGGATTCATATGTTTGTAGGACGACGTTCCCCCCTTTATCTGAGGGCTTTATAATTCATTTTTTGTCACTTTGTAAGTTTTTTATTGCCTCTTGATGTTTCGGTGTTAAATTCCACTGTTTATTCGTTGGCCCTTTTTTCTCTATTTTCCTTAGTTCTTTCGAGACTGATTCTATGAACAGATCTATATTGTCACTTGGCATTTGTGGTACAAATGTCGATGCTGGTTTAAAATTGGTATCTCCTCCTTTTTGTAATATATTCACTTGCGATAAGTTTTCAGGTTGACTTGCCCCCTCCGCTCTTAGTTCCTGCATGGCTTCTAATGCGGGAATGTCTTTTACACGAATTTCCTGTGTCTCCTCTCTCCTTTTGGTTTGAGTCATTATTTTCTTTGGTCGCATTTTATAAAATTTGTGCAATTTCAACTTTCTTGAAAACTTATACAGATCTATTTTCGTTTGTGTATACTCCAGCGGCTTGGAGGGACAAAAGGAGAGACCTAACTTTAGCACATGTTCTTCTTCTTTCGTTAGGATGCGATGGCTCAAGTTTACAATAGTCAGGCTGTTAGCTTGTTCTTGATCATTATTTTCTATAGGCGCCTTTTGTTGTATCTTGCACTGAGAGTTGTCGGTGGCGAGTAATTGCTTTTTCCTCCATTCGCCACTCCTCCGCGTGGGGCGTTTCTTTGTTGTTGTTGTTCTGGGGGTTTCCCCCTGCCTCATCTTTAACGTGACTGTCTGATGATTTGAAACTCGTCGCGAAAAGGGAGTTTATTTGTTTCTGAGCCTCCCGCTGCATCTTTATCTTTCCGTGCCTCTTCATTTTCGGAGACTTCTGATTCTGTGGTGTCTCCTGATTCTTCTACTCTTGTGGTCCCGCCCTTATTGTTTTTTGATCTCATTGCTTTTACCTGCGCATCATATTGTTTGGCAAAGGTTAATACCCTGCCCATTTCATAGTCTCCTTCGTCTCTCTAAAATTTCTCCTGTTTCCTTTTCCTGATTTTGTCTTCATATGCTTTTAGTCGTTTCGTCATGGTACCTTTCAACTCCTCCGGTTTTTTCTTATCTTCCCCCAATGCTTCTATTTCTTTTTCAAGCTCTAATATTTCTTCACGTGTTTTGCCATGGTCACTCCATGCACATTTTATTAACAGCTTCAATAATCCTTGGCAGAATTCACTTGTATATTCCGCCCATTCCTCTAGTAGCTGGGGATCCGGATTTTCGTAGGCGGGAACTGTATAAACTCTTAGTCCCCTCGGTACCCGTTTTACTTCCACGTAGTTCTGCAGCGAAGTGGCTTCCCACCACTTTCTTATTTCTCGTTCAAACAGTCTTTCCAATTTACTGTATAGAGATGTCGCTGTTCCTGTTGTTCCTTTCATTTCATCTTGTTTCTTTTTGGTCACACTAGTTTGAGTGCGTTTTTTTAAAGCGTTTTCTGCCGCCTCCTGGCGGTCTGTATCGCTATACATGGCACGTCAGAGTCGTATTGGTTTGTATATACACAGAGTCTTGTTTGTTTCGTTCACTCCAGCTTATTCTGCCTCGTGCCCCTCTCCCATTTGAATATTGGGCTCCGGTCTTTTCACAGTCCGTTAATTCCCTTCTTCCTCGTTGGAAGCGGCGGTGCACGGCGTTTTAAAATCGCTGCTCCTTGTTACGCCGAGTCATGCACTCAAGCACGGGTGCGTGTTGCGAGGGGCGTACCTCGCTATTATCGCGGCTACTTTCCTTTTCGTCTTTAAACAAAGAAAACAGCACTCACGGGAGTAGGATCAGCGTTTTTATTTTTCGATCCTCTGAGCACCAGACGCGTTTCGGCTCCTGCCTTTGTCAGTGGTACACTGACGCGCCATTTTTTTGAGTTTTTAATACCCTTCACGTGATACAATTTAAACGAGATAGAAACAGGGCTATCTCCCAAACATAAGCGCCATATTGGAGTGATTCATTATTTGTCTTTCACATCACCATCTGTAACATTAATCACGCCCTGGATGGGCTTGCGCATATTGACAAACAGTTGTACTCACAATTTGTATTTTACATCATTCTATGCTAATATTTACCCTAGATGGGCTTACTCTGTATAGCATCTCATCAACGTTTGTAACATTAATTACGCCCTGAATGGGCTTGCGCTTTCTCACACAGTTATACTCTCATTTTATATCATACTTATACTGTTATTTTGCCCTGGATGGGCTTATGCTATGTAACCCTGTATATTTCTTATCTCTTAAACACACTATGCAACCAATCCCCTTAACCAAAATTACAATAAATGAAATAAAATCATTTAAAATAAAAACGTTTTTCCTGCTTACTCACTGGAGTTGATGCATTCTTGAGCCTTGCTGACCATTTGATGTGTCGTTTCGAGGTCTGCACCCTGCCTTAGCCTGTCGTCCATTGACAGGTTGGGATCCTCTCTTCATATATATATATATATATTACCTACTGGCGGTCGCCAGTAGGTATATATAGTTAGGATTTTTTCTCTATGGGTTTTTTGAAAATTCTATGTCTAATAACTTTGGTGTTTGTGGACGGAATTGGCTGAAATTTTCAGGAAAATGGCACATTTTGTTTCTGAGCAGCCCTTGAAAATTTGGGGGGGGTTCGTCCAGTGGGGGCCGAGAAAAAAGGGGGGTCCCAAAACGTGTTTTTAACATTGAGTTTTCCATAGGGCGGTTGGCCTCACTTTTAGCCCGAACGGCTGAATGGATTTGCACGAAACTTGGCAAAATTGTAGGGACTGGTAGCCCGATGTGCCTTTTGTAGGTCTCAATATATGTGCTCCAGTGGATTTTGAGAAATTAACGTTTAAAAAAAGATATATATCTGTAACAGCGGACCGGTTAGCGCTCTGGTTCGCGGACTTTTCGCGCAACGGAGCTTTGTGAAGCGAAGCTGATTGGTTCTCCGGCGTCTGTCAACATTCCAAACAGTCCGTAGCGGCCGCCATCTTGTCTCTCGGTAGGATCGAGAGACAAGAGGAGGTCAAAACAAAGGGGGAAATAACTATAAGGGGGCATAGTAGATCCTCGCTGACCCCCTAGGTTTGATGTGGAGGTTTTAAAAGGGCCCCGCGGGGCAAAAAAAATAAATAAAAATAATAATTGAACGGCTGAATGGATTTGCACGAAACTTGGCAAAATATTAGGGACTGGTAGCCCGATGTGCCTTTGCTAGGTCTCAATATATGTGCTCCAGTGGATTTTGAGAAATTAACGTTCAAAAAAAGATATATATCTGTAACAGCGCTCCGCTTCGCGTAACGGAGGTTTGCGAAGCTGATTGGTCATTCTGTCACTGGGCTATAGTTGGGCTACATCTGGCTGATATTTGGGCTACATTTGTTTTTTTGTGTGTCTGGCGGCCATCTTTGGGCTACATTGGGCTACATTGGGCTTCATTGGGCTACATTCGGCTAATTAGCAAATAGCTCATCGCAAACTAGGAATGGTAAAGAATCGCTATTTATTCCTTAAAGTTCGCTATTTAGGAAATGCAAATAACTTTGATGATACATATGGCGGTTCATCTCTAACAAGATAAGAAGCATAGGGATAGATTTATGATGACTGGCGCATCACCAGGGATGTGTTAGTCATTCTGTGCCGCTGTTCCGTCACCTATGGTGTGCTGCATTTACAATGCGGCGCATCATGGGGCAAAAACAGCACAGATGCGTGATGTATCTGTGCCGTAAAGGTGGCGCATTGCTGGAGTTGTATCGCAAGTGTGATGAAGCTCCAGCAAGGGTCGGGGGTGCCCCTGTCGCAGGGTTTCTGTTCTCACACAGAACTGTGGACAGAGGATTGGAACCTCGGCGAATTAGGGTGTCCCAAAACTCACGTTAGTAATCAAAAACTATTTAGCAAGCTAGGTACAGTGTCACATTGGATATAACAAACTCTCAATGTTTAGACAATCCAGAATATGAACTTATAGTACCTCAGGATACGTGGAACTCATGAACAGTCGGTCGTTATAGATTTCTTAGAAACCAGAACATGGAGTTAAGAAGAACAGATGTGTATTTGAAATGTTTATTTACTAATGCCGTCTTCTCAGGCGTAGTACCTTAGATAATAAAAGTACACATATTATCAGTAGCAAAATTACCAGCATAGTTACTAGTACATAAAAAGCGAATGGTGACAGTATGTTAACATGCTGTAAATGAATAAGAGTTAGCAACACTTATAAGCAGCCGCGGGCCGTGGAGGGAGTTACGGTGGGGCAGGGAGGCGGGGAGGGGGAGGGGCAAGGTAGAGAGGGCTCCACCCTGCTTCTCCCCCTCCCCGCCTCCCTGCCCCATCGTAACTCCCTCCACGGCCCGCGGCTGCTTATATCTCACCCTCCCTAATACACATATTATATTATTTGCTAAGAAGGTCTCTTTGTGTTGGTTTAGGGCGTGTCCATACTTTAGTGTCTTAGATTTGAAGAAATCACATCAGCATACACCAGCTCTCTCTTCATGTGAACCGCATCAACTGTTGTGTATGTGTGTTCGGCAAAGCAATATAAAACCCGCCTCATGCCCAGAATTGGCAGAAGTTGCACTTATGTTATGAGTATGAAGTCGTGGAGATCAGACCTCATAAAAATTCTGTATCGTGTTGTTCTTGAAACTTTAGCACTCGCTGTACAGATATAGTTTAACAAGTAAAGCAGATAGTAGACCAATAACATATTATTCTCATGTAAACCACGATGAACTACTAGGTGGAAAGCTAAAGCAACAACTAAGTGTCGTGTGCAGAAGTTGCAAAAAAGGAAAAATGGCGTTTAAACCGGTAATGAGCCCATGCTAACTTAACACGGTGTAAAGATATCCAGGACCTAGATGACACCTCCTCATGATCCGGAAACGAACTGAATAAGATAATAGAAGTGCCATCTCATGAGAGCAGATTGCAAGTTTATATGTGGACGGTCCGCAAGGTAAAGCATTAAAAACTAGGAAAATTCAATGCTAAAGAAAAATAAAACAGCCAAGTACTTTATCGAGTCTTAAGCCAATAGGCAAGGTAAATAATAAAAACTTGACAAATAAGTCAATGAATTGTCAATGAAATGCTAGTACTCAGCATATCAAACATGAAAAAGGTCTATGACATAACTGTGTATGCAAAATAAGCTGCAACAGCCTCCAATAGGAAGTCACCGTCTTCATCCGAAAACAGTTCAGCCATCCAATTTAAAAGCGGAAAAGAACATACGTGCTCTCCCAGCACCGGATCCTCTATCACCATCAGAGGACAGCTCGGTGGGTTTTCAAGAAAGCTGTGTTCCAAGAAAGACTGTGCTGCCGCCAGTAAATTCCAGGGACCAAGTAGTCCATGCATCAATGCCACAGCCATAATCCTTTCGCCAGGACAAATCAACTCGTGAGTAATGATAGGAGTCATCAGCTGATTAAAGTCGACGTCAGGAGAAACCGGTCCGCAGAGACACAAATCAATGGCCCAATCGAAATCACAGGTCAGGCAGTGAAATACAGGCTGGACACAGGTGAAGTAGGAGAACCGAAAAGATAATCCATATGCCGTGCTTAATATCGCCAACGGCATTGTGCCATAATATTCTAGCATGCGATTGCGGAACAGTGTCAGCAGCTGCAGGGTCGGAGGTTGCATAGGAGGGACATCCATATTTAAAAATGTAAAAAAGCACAAGAGCGTCCGCTGGTAATGCAAGTAAAAATGCCAATCCACGAACCAGAGTGCAGAAAATACAATGAAAGGGAGCAGGGATGACTCCAAAGATTTTCTCAAATGAAGTCACGAGACCACTGGTAACAACTTTAAAAAAGTGTGCCAGGGATTTTGTGGAGGATGCGTTAAAGATAGTCGGAAACATGTTGCTGAAATTGAAAGGCAAACCTGTGTACGGGTGTTCACTATGTGAAGTACGAAAGTTTCACGGGCCGAACTCAAGGCCACCTCTCTCTGAGACAAAAGAGCTCTTATTCTTGTCATGCCGTTGAAACGTGTCCCAAGGTTGGTATTTGTGGCCAGATTGAAAACTCCCTATGTTCATGTGTGGGAGGAAATAGAACATTTCTGCAGCAAATAACCCGTTCACTTACTGTTACGATAAAAGGAATACTTTTAATTAACTCAGAACAATCTTCATTATTGAGCATCAAATAACTACCATTTTCCAACAACTTGAACGTGGGGATGATAGCAGGAACTGGCGTGCCTTGCAACACGCAAGCCATATTTGGTCGGTGTTTGTTGCATGAATCGTGTAACTGTATGTGCCTACACATTAGTGAATGATCTGGCGTCTCAGTGTATTCCTCTCCATTCAGATAAACTTCTTGATCATCTTTGAAGCATCTGTATGTGTATGGAAGCGACCAGACCTCATGAACAAAAGCACTACCTAAAGGTTCATAAAGACCTATTGGTATATATTTCATACAATTTGAAAACTTATATAAAGCAAAAGGCAGCGTTATTAAACCGTGGATAAGGCATGTTGCCAAAAAACCCGCAATCCTCTGCTGATGATGTCACTGAGCATGTCATGAATGATGTAATATGTGACATCATCAGTAGTGGATTATGGGTAATAGTATCTCTAGTTTACTCCCCTATAGCTGTCTTTCTTTTAACATAAGTGTGTGTTTCCTTCCCTTATACTTACTGTTTTTGGTTCGCTTCCAGTTCGCGTACCAGCGAGCGAACTAGGAAGCGAACTAAGAGAAATAGAGGTTGGCACAGTTCCAAATATTGTACCAATTTTTTAATAACGGGGAGGTAGTTCTGAAAAGAACTTTTATTTTTATTTTTCTGAACATTTTTTTACTGTTTTTGAATTTTTCGGAACAGTTTTATATTTTTTTGGGTTTTTCTTGGAGGGGGCAATGAAAACGATTCATTGTAAAGGGCTCAACAGGAGCAACAAAACAAAAAAAAGAAGTATTTATTATTTTGGGCGTTTCGGACAAACTTGCATATGATAGTCAATAGCTCTGTTGATCAGAGTGATGCTTCTTTCTCCGTAGGAAATGAATCCATCGCAAAATACGCAGGTGTGTTTTACTTCACCAAATCTCATTTGTATATTTGGCACCATCTCCCTGCCCTCTGGTCCCGTTACTTCCGGTACAACAGATCTTCTGGCCATAATAGGGAGATTATCTAGGTCGTTCCGAAACTGTGCAGCACTGTAGTTGTTAGGATGCCACCTAGTCATATGGCGATGCATTGTGTAGTTTCCGAAACTGTATTTTTTGTCGGTCCCTCTGGACAGTCTATCTTGACATATAAGGCAAGTTACGTATCTTGCATTTACTTTTTTCTGACCTTTGGGAATTTTAAAAAATTGCCAAATGAAGTTTTCTTTCCGGTGAGACGTCTTGGGCTGCTCAGGCAAAAACTGCCTCTCTTCGTGCTCGTCCTCCTGTTCCTCTTCTTCTTCTTCTTGTTGAATTACAACTTGAGCAGGTGGTCCACTCTTCCTTGGATGTGGTGGAGGTGGTGGGGAAGCACCAGCTGAAGCTACTAAAGAAGCCATTGCTCAGTGATCACAAAGGGTCTTTCTCTCACAATGATGAAAGTCAGAGTGAGGAAAGAAGGAGGGATTTTCATCATTTGGGAAAAACAAGAGTTCTCAACCAATCAAAAGTGTTCATTTTAGATTATATGACCTAGTCTTACATCATTAGGAAACCAAAAGTGAAATGAACCAATGAAAAGTGTTATTACCAAGTCACATGACTTGCTGTGTTTACGTTAAGCGCTTTGCAGGGCCTCCCGGTTTGCTTCCAGAAACCTGCGCTTTGGCACTCGCTTCGCGTACCAGTTCGCTAACGTAGCACGTCATATGACGTATCACGCGACAACGTGGAACGTCATGCGGACGGGAGGCGTCACGATGTTGTTTTCTAACGCGGCACTTGCGGTAAAGAAACGTTTACCGGCTCGCGGTCTATTTCGCGGCATCAAGGTCAGCTAACGGGAAGCTTCCCGATTCGCGAAGCGGGAACGAAGAAAAAAAAATATTTTAAAAAAAAATTATTCATAAACATATAAAATATATTTTTGGATTTAAAGAAGAATACATTTTACAGCTACAGATATTAGCTGTTAAAAAACCAATGAAATTCACAGAAAAAACCATAGGTTATAGACCATATATAGTTAGGAATTAGCATTTACAAAACCTTGAAAATTCACTGAAAAAACCATAGGTTATAGACCATATATAGTTAGGAATTAGCATTTAGAAAACCTTATTTTACTCACACAAAACCATTGAAATTCCATATATAGTTAGTTGCACTAACTATATATCGCGCACCCGCAATCCACTGCTGATGATGTCACATATTACATCATTCATGACATGGTCAGTGACATCACTGATGACATCACTGATGACATCTCAAATGACATCACTGATGACATCACTGATGACAACATCCAGTGACTGTATGCTTCTGTAAAGTTAAAATATGTCTTACATATTGAAGAATGAGTGGATGTATAAGTGTCTGGATGAAGGATTTAGTAGGTGCATGACTGACTGTATAAGTGAGTGATTAAATGTGTCTCACTGAGTGCATGGGTTAGTGACTAAACTGTTTTAAATTGTGCATCATTGTGTCTGTTGTTTTGTAATCTGATGCATGTGTTGATCATTAGCTATATGACTAACTATATGGGTTATTGATTAGTTGCCCAAGTATTTGTATGGGAGACTGAGTGTGTGTGTGGGTGTCTGGGAGGTGTATGACTCTGTGCATAGATGTGTGAGCAGTTGATTCACTAGATGTATGGGTTCAAAAGTGCATGTGGAAACATCTGTATGGGCGGTTGACTGTGTGCATGAGTGTATTGGTGAGTGAATGGATATCTCAGTGCTACATGTCAAAGTAAGTACATATGTAAAACACAGTACATGTGATAGTTGACATATATAAATAACTGTGCATAAGAGCCAGTGAATGTGTGAGTGGCTGTATGGATTATTGTGAACTTGTATCAGGGATTGTATAACAGAGTAAATATGTGTTATTATATGTTCCAATAAGTAAGGTGTGTATAACTATATAGTTGAGGAAATCGAGGTGTGATTGATTCTTTGCAAGACTGACTAGGTGTGTGAGTAACTCCATGGATGAGTGACAGTCTGTGAGTGTCTGTTTACACTGAGTGTATCTAAGGTTATATTAGAGTCTGAAGAGGTTCATTGTATCATCACATGAATGATGTCATCAGTGATGTGATCAGTAATGTCAAATGAGATGTCATCAGTGATGTCATCAGTGATGTCATTTGAGATGTCATCAGTGATGTCATCAGTGATGTCACTGACCATGTCATGAATGATGTAATATGTGACATCATCAGCAGTGGATTGCGGGTGCGCGATATATAGTTAGTGCAACTAACTATATATGGAATTTCAATGGTTTTGTGTGAGTAAAATAAGGTTTTCTAAATGCTAATTCCTAACTATATATGGTCTATAACCTATGGTTTTTTCAGTGAATATATATATATTTATATAAATATATATATATATATATATATATATATTCACTCAAAAAAAATAAGTTTCACCCATGTTATAGTTAGATGGATATTTCTCTCATACAAAACCTTTGAAATTCCTCCGTTATAGTTAGCTCAGCTAACTATAACTTGCACGCCCGCAATGCACTGCTGATGACGTCACATATTACATCACTCATGACATGGTCAGTGACATCACTCATGACATCACTGATGACATCTCAAATGACATCCCTGATGACATCACTGATGACATCATCCAGTGAATGTGTGTCTTTCTGAAAAATACATATTTTTTATATATGTATATCTAAAGGTCGATGGAAGAATAAATGAGCAAATAAGTGTCTAAATGGATGATTTTTTTCGTAAAATTGATTGTTTAACTAACTTATTAGGTATATCTTAGTGAATAGGTGTACTAGCGAGTAACCTTTAAATATTTAAATATATGTATCAGTGTCTCACTTTGCATATAAGTGGGTGCATGGGTTAGTGAGTAGCTACATGAGTGTGTATATAGGTTATTAGTTGGTTTTTTGAATACCAAAATAAGTGTTTGTACGGTTTGGTGGGGAGTATTACTTAGCGCACTGATGCATGAATGACTGACTCACTGTTAGTATGTGTTTTGAAGACAGCATGTGTGCACGACCGTATGGGTGGATGAGTGTGTGTATGGGTGTGATAGTGAGTGAATGACTGTCTCAATAGTATCTTTATGAGTAAGTACATATGTTTTAAACTAGTATATGTGAGTATTGATGTATATAAGTGAGTATATGTGAGAGCGAGAGATTCTAAGACTTCCTGTATAAATAACTGTGAGTTTCTATAAGCGATTGTTTAAGAGAGTAAGTATGTCTACGATTCTGTAGAAGTTAGTGTAGTGGTGTGTGTATAGCTGTATATGCAACTAAATGGATGTTTGATAGTTTATTTGCATGTGTGAGTATGTGTGTGAGTAACTCTATAGCTGAGTGCAGGTGTATAACAGGATATATAGGTGTATGAGTACATATGATGAGTGAGTACATGTATGAATGACTATATCGAACTGTTGGTGAATGAGTGGATGTGTATGTAGATTTTGGAATTACTGAATAGATTGTTCTAACTGGAATTGCTATCTCCATTTTTTTTAAAATGTTAGTTTCTATTTTTGATCGTGTGTATCAAAGGTTATATTACAGTGAGAGGAGGTCTGACACAAGGATGATGTCATCAGTAATGTCATCAGCGATGTCATTTGAGATGTCATCAGTGATGTCATGAGTGATGTAATATGTGACGTCATCAGCAGTGCTTTGCGGGCGTGCAAGTTATAGTTAGCTGAGCTAACTATAACAGAGGAATTTCAAAGGTTTTGTATGAGAAATGTCCAGCTAACTATAACATGGGTGAAACCTATGGTTTTTTCAGTGAATTTCTAGGGTTTTTTAAATGCTAATTCCTAACTATAACGTGTGTGAAACCTATGTTTTTTTCAGTGAATTTCAAAGGTTTTGTAAATGATAATTTTGAAATATACTAATTATTATATTTCTTTCTTTTTATAGTAATTGCCTACATTTTTATTATAAATACTAATATTTATTTCATTTTTAAAGTTACATTTCATATTTTGAATGTAAAATAATAACAAAAGTAAATTCAAAAAGAATGCAGTGCTAGTGAAACTGCATGAGTGAATTTGTAAGTGTTTGTTAGGAGCAGATTTACAACACCCTTGTGCCTCTTTTACACCACCGTTGCATCACTTTTCTGATAAAGCGGTGGTGCAAAAGATGCGCCATGGTATGTTGTATTTAAAATGTGACGTATGTGGGAGGGTCGTCACATGTTAAATCCCTGTCCTAGAAGGAGACATTCCTACATGGGGGGTGGGAGGCGTTCCGGCACAGGAACACCTCCTAAATGTGGCTCACTAAAATCTACAAGTTTTCACTTTGTCACTTTTGCGCTCATGCTGTGTCAAAACCCTGCACTACCTTGAAGCAGGTGTAAGGATTGACACAGCAGTCTGAGCATAGGGCCCCCAGACCATTGCTAGAGATACGTTGCACTTCCAACATAACTCAAACAATGCACCACTTTTACAGCACAGATACATCACATATATGTTCCATTTTTGTCCCATGGTACACCGCATTGTAAATACGGCACATCCATGGTGGTAATGTCACGGAGCACAATAACTGACATATTCCTGGGGATATGCCAGTTATTGTATATGTGCCCATTAGTGTTTTAATGTAGTGATAGGATTACTACATACCGATGAATGAGTCACTACAAAACTAAAACAACAGTGACAGAGTGTTTGCTGGAAGTGGAACGATACAAACTAGTAAATTGAACGTATAAAACACAAATTTGCAAGTACATAGAAGACTGCATACATCGTCTATAAGGGTTTTGAAGCAGTCTATGCCCTCAGGCCTATTTTAAAGCATGAGTACTTAGATAGTGGGTGGATGATTAAAAGACTGCAAGGAAAGAACCTGATTGAATTTATAACAGCCTCAGTTGTACCACAGTATACAGATAAACACATACGGCTGAGTGGCTCACTACAATATTGAAACAGTAGAGTGAGAATGTTTGCTGGAAGTATTAGGATACACATTGTGGAATTGAACGTATAAAACATAAGTTTGCTGGTGCATAGAACAGTGCATCCACAGTCCATAGAGGTTTGAAACAGCCTATGCACTAAGTACTCTTTTAATCCATGACTATCTAGATACTGACTGGATCATTACATTTCTGCAAAGAAAGTTCCTCACTAAATTTATTACAGCTTCAGTTTTACCACCGTACAATCAAAAATAACATACTGCTGAGTGGCTCACTACAAAAGTAAAACAGCAGTTTCAGGGTATTTGGTGGAAGTCTATGGATACAGACTGGGGAATTGAAGGCATAAAACACAAGTTTGCACCTGCATACAAGACTGCATGTATTCTCCATACGGATTTTAAGCAATCGATACCCTCAAACCCACTTTGCATATTTTAAATCAATACAAACATTTAAAGAATATATAACTGAATCTATAACTGCTTCACTTTTAGTACAATAAATACACTAGTAGATAGTGCTCAAACCTTTATTATTTTTCAGCAATAAGTGTATTCTTGTAACATCTCATAATTTAACAGACATTCCAATACAACTTCATCAGATATGCAATTCAGATCAATTTCCTCGTCAGCAGGTTCTGATTTAATGTGTTCTAAAATTTCAATATAATTTAAAACTTCAACGAAATCTCCATCAAAGCTTTCGTCTTCAAAATCACAATTCATGTCTGCAGCACTAATTTCCCCTTCTTCACTCTCATTGCCTGTGACAGATACGATTAGTTCTTCAATTACACTCAAGGTAATATCCAAAATCTCCTGAGTATGAGGCTGTTCTCTTTCCATAATTTTTCCTTTATATTCTTGCTCCTTGTATAAAAATATAAACAGTTAATTTGATCACTTTTCGTAATATATAATACAAAACTACCATTTTCACCTATTTTGGCCTACAAAAAATATTATATAAATACCATTATCTAATAACATTCCATTAGTAGACTTTTAGTCCTTTGCAAAATTATACAACTATAATTACTTATAAGAATGTCCTGTTCTTAGATTTTCTTAAATTTTCTTAAATTTTGAAAGCAGTCACTCCTTATGACTATAGGAAAAGACTCAGGCTGTTATAGTAAAATACACTACTAAAAAATGTAGAATATGTCTATTCACTTTACCCTTTCCAAAATAGTAAATGTGTTTTACTATAATGGAAAAGGTACTATTCATTATCCTGAACAACACTGTGTATCTGTGTATATTTAGACATCATTATCACACTACTTTTTGAATACTTCAGGTGTTTACTCTATCTCTATTACTCATCTATAACTTAGTCTAACCCTACTAATTACCTACCCCTTCCAATTTCGAATTAGCCTCTCCTCTAGTATTTGTCTGCAACCTTGTAGCTTAGGGTTCTTTATTTTTCTCACTGCTTTTAACCTATAATTACCTAACATTCATTAACCTAGGCCTCTCAGTTTATTATCTAATGTTTATATTATTAATTTCCTCGTGTTCTTCTACTAACTTTTTTTATGCAGTTGCTTGTTATCTATTCTCTCAATCCTTCAATATCTTGTGTTTTTCAATAATGTTCCTTCTTAATTCAAAAGTCTTCCTACTATTCCTAACTCAATGTGTTCTTTTCCCTTAAGACCTTGCTTAACACGAATTTGATAGTTTCTTGTTTTAAGTTAGAGAAAATACATCGACTGAGTACATTCAATATTGTCTATAATGTCAGGTAAGTTTACTTACTCACTAACTTGTCAAACAACGTCCTTTAACTCTCACAGAAATATTTCCACTTTCTCTTCACGAATGTAAAAAAAGAACAACTGAAAACGGGTCTGAACTCCGAAACGTCTTCGGTGAAGTGCGCACTCGTTTGTGAGCGCTCCCCTCACCAAGGATTCCCCACTCTCTGTGGTAAATGACTAGATCGCAACTGCGTCTCAGCCGCGGCCCGTGCAGGGACTTGCGATGGGGCAGGCAGGGCGGGCGTGGGAGGGGCAGGGTGAGGGGTGATAAACAACAGAATCTGCATGATTGCAGGTAACTAAACAATTACATTAATAAAACGAATTTCGGGCCATATTATCAACAAAACGTGATATCAACAAAAGGTGACACATTATCCCTGCTTTTATCAGCAGGAAAGTGCAGATAAAGCGGCGATAATCCATCTCTTTTGTTGATAATATGGCCCGAAATGCATGCTAATGGCTTCGTGGTGACGATCACGCGTGGTTAGGGGGTCGTACATGCATGTTTAGGCTCCATTTTGTTTCTTTTTAAAGAAAAATCGCAGCGTACGCGTACAGAAATACGTACAATTATGAGCAGGAGCTGCATGCTGATTGGCTGTCAATACTCCAAACCAGGAATTGTTGCAAGCCATCTTATTTGTCACGGCAGCCGAGTCACAAGGAAACAGTAAAACAAAGTTGACAAATAAGGAAAGGGGGCACCATAGAAACATTCTGAACCTATAGTGTTGCTCAGGGGGTGGTAGATTAATTGTACGAGCACCAACCACGTATGAACGACGTCCAGCTGTAATGTTGAAAGTCGTTACGTAAGCGTACGTAAGCAAGAAAACAAAAAATAATTTTAGATATTTATGAAGTGTATTTGTTTATGTGTTAAGCACCGACCTTTGTTAAAAACAATCATCAAAGTCGGATTGACTATATTTTGGCCTCTTTTGATATCTGGAAACTTTTGTTAGATCTTGTAATTGACCATAGATATGAAAGCGACCATCGCCCACTGCGTTTGTCAATGGACCATAGTCTAGTCCCTAGCTCTAGGATCTCGATGACGCAAAATACTTTTGATAATCTATCCCATACTGGCCCTTTAATAAGTAATAATAGGAGATCCCTTAAATGGGCTAGTTTATTAAGCAACAAGGAGGCACTATCCAATATCTACTCACTATTTGCGGACATTTTTGGAAAATATCTACTTCAACCAGTAGAGGGTGAGGTTTTTATTAACTTGCATAATGAATTTTTCAGTGCCTTGGTACCATTTGTGACGAAAATGCCGCATAAAAAAAGGTTGAACAAAACCAGTTCCACTGGCACCAAACAATGGTATAACAAAGAATGTCGTAATTGTAAGAGTAAACTCCTAGAGGCAATAAAGAGTAATACAACACACGTTATTAGGACTCTAAGGCAAGAATATAGGAGGGTGCAGCGAACGGCTAGAACCGAATGGGATGAGGAATGTTGGGAGAAGATGCTTATAGCTGTCAAACTCAAGGATAATGTGGGCTTCTGGCAATTAGTTGCTAATGAGAATACTGGAGGAAGGTCACCGGATGACGTGTTTATTAATGAACAAACTTGGGTTGATCATTTCACCCATTTGTATAAAGCCCCTGATAGTGATAAATTTGATGTGGTAAATAGCCCATGGATGGGGTTACCTACTGATATTGTAGAGTTTAGTTTAGAGGAAACTGAGATAGCATTAACCGCGGTGAAAAATTGTAAATCCCCAGGTTTAGACAAAATACCAGGGGACCTATATAAACATGAGACCAGTATCTGGGCGGTATATATAAATAAGCTTTTTAATACAATAGTTGCCGGTGGGAAGTTACCACACAGTTGGCGGGGAGCAGAAATTATTTTAGTTTTTAAAAAGGGGGATCGACATGATCCATCCAATTATCGTCCCATTTCTCTTTTGGACATTTTACAAAAAAAAATTTCTAGGCATCTTTTAAATCGTATGGAAACATGGATTGATGAGAATGAAATTCCTACTAAATTCCAAGCAGGCTTCAGACAGAACATAAGTACGATAGATCAGGTTTTTAGGTTTTGTTGCATATGTTGGAAATATGTCCTTTTGTTAAAAGGACATATTTATGTAGCTTTCGTTGATCTTAGGGCAGCTTTTGATTTAGTTTTGCGGGATCGTTTATGGGATTGTTTGTTTGCATTGGGATTACCCACCTGTATACTCCAACAGATAGCAAGATTACATGATAACAATTTTGCAAGAGTGCGTTGGGGCCCGAAAGGGGAACTAACTGAACCCATCCCGATTAGTCGTGGGGTGCGCCAAGGATGTGTGTTGGCTCCTACACTTTTTTCTTTATTTGTCAACGACATCCCAGAAATTTTAGATAGGTGTAGAAATGACTCCCCAAAGCTGAATGGGGTGAGGGTTCCATCCCTTTTATTTGCGGACGATACAATCTTGATCTCGCAAACGCCCATGGGCCTTCAAACCCTTTTGAACACTTTTAAATCATATTGTGACTCAAAAGGTCTTGAAATAAATACGAAAAAAACCAAATGTATGTCTATAAACCCTCATAAATCCTTTAATGGGCAATTCTTTTTGAACAATCAAAGACTTGATCTGGTCACAAACGTTTCGTATTTGGGTGTTTCCCTAGATTCAAAAACCTCATGGAGCACACAAATCGAAAAGAGTAAAACTATATTTAATCAGAGCTCTTTACCGATCATAAAGCGCCATGGGTCAAGTCTTAGTAAGTCCATTTCACAAGCACTAGAAGTTTACAAATTTAAGGTTCAATCTGGTGCTTTATATGGAGCAGAAATCTGGGGCACAAAAGCATGTAACATCTTCACGATTTGTGAAAACAACTTCTTTAGAAGACTATTGAAACTGCCCAAACGTACTCCACTTGTACCAATGTTTTTGGATTTAAATATGAAAAGAACGGATCATATTGCACTACTTAGGCCACTGTTGTTTTGGGTCAGACTCTGGAGTACTCCTGAACTCACAGACTATAGAGAAGGTATTATTGAAGTCAAGAGTCTAGATGCCCACAATACAAATCCTTGGCTTACACATGTTAATAATTGGTTCCATCGAATAGGCCTTGCTCATTTTTGGGATGATCCATCTTGTCTGACTCAAAGATGTAAGATCCAGGTTAAAAATCATTTTTGGTTCTATATATATCATAATTACCAAAATAACCATCCTTGTGGATCCATCACACGCAGTTTTCTTGATTTTAAGGATATTCCACTGTTTGAGGAATTTTTAAATGAAATACAACCAGCCTTGGCAAAAAGCCTGTACTTAAAATTCAGATATGGTATACTAAAAACGAAAGCTGTACTAGCAAAATGGAATAAGATGTCAGGGCAACCAAAAAGTACTAACTGTACATGTTGTGAACTGAATACAAGAGAAGATGATATTCACATATTGTTTTTTTGTACTGCCTATGATAAAGCTAGGAAAAGATGGATCAAACCCTTGTGTAAAGCCCTAGGTATTCGATCTTACCAGGAAGCATTTAGGATTGTTAAAACTGACACTAGACGCCTTATAGTGTTTTGTGTAAGCAGATTCCTATTAAATGTTGGGTATACACGGAAAAACATGGCTCTTGATCTATAGGTAGTATACATGTGTATTTAGTGCAGGCCACGTTACCATGAGACATGCTGGAGATGAAAACTGTAAATATATTTGATTTTTTTTTTTTTTGCCTTTTTTAACAGGGATGACCCTTAGGTTCTAATTGTTGGAATGTATAATTTCTGCTTCCTATTGGCATGTGTATTTACTGTGTATAATGTATTGTGTAATAATGTATCTTTTATGGCCAAAAAGAGCCGAAATAAAGATTAAATGAATGAAATGAATTATGTGTTGTGTGGCTCTAAAAAGAGCCGTTGTGTTTATTACGAGATTTTAGTACCTACAAGTAAGTACCGATGCAGAGTCTTAAGTTTATAAGGAACACTCTGTTCCCCTCATCTGTAAAATGTACACCATCTCTCCTATAGATGCCATGCATATTGAAACGCAGATTATTGTTGTAAATGGACCCCATTCGGTAGTCTCGGAGAAAGGCAGAAACAGATTTATTCACATGTTTCCTAGCTTTTTCAAACTTTGGACAATAATGGTTGGACCGCTTCCGTCTCTGCCTTTGGCATATATTAGAATATACAAAGACAGTTTTGGGGAACAGTGTCATCAATTGGGCAAAGGTGTCCTTCATGAGCATTTCCAGAGCTACCCCAGTCAAAGTGCCTAGGTCATTGCCACCACAGTGCACAATTATGAGGTCAGGGTGTTCAAGATGCATAAAGGGTTTCACCAATGGCATCAATTGGTACAACTTCAATCCTCTCTGTCTAATCCATTTAATGTCTACATTTGGTAAGCCTAGGTCTTTGTGAATTTTTTTCTGTTGTGCGTACCTTTGACTCCAGAAAATATAGCTGTGTTCCACAATCCACACTGTAAGCATTTTGAAGAGAGGTCTGGATGCACTCTGATGGCGTCTGTAAATGAAATGCTAGTTTCAAAAGTAAGATTTTTCTAAAATGGTGGACAACATGCAGTTTTCAAAAAAAGAAAAGAAATGATTGGTTGTTTGACAACATTTTACAGAAAACTAGGTTCCATGATTCTGTTTTTTAAAAGCCTTATTTGTATTGGTTAAGAAAAAGTGATAAAAAAGTACGTTCCATAAGATAAGCTGGTATATTCTCCAGTCAAGCACACTTGCTGTTTTAATTTGCAACAATGTATGATGAACGTTTCACCTGTGTGCTGAGTTAGGTGTTCCCTGAATGTAGTAAATATGGTAACTGGCAGATTCTGGAACGGGGGAAGGGTTGAAAGTTCTATTAGTTCGAAAGCTTTGGAATGTTAAACCAATAGAAATGTGTGTTTTCTTTTGAATTAATGTGAACAGGATTTTAATTGGTTATTTATATGTATGTATGCGTAAAATGAGAGGGAAAATGTTCAATTTGACGGTTTTGCTGCAAACACTAAACTCCAGAGATTTTGTAGAGGAATATCCACTGTGTGAGTGGTATTCTTGTTAATCTAGAATTCAATTTGAAAGGTGAGTTGAAAAGTTGTATGGGAGTGCGTGTGTGCGGTGTATCTTTGTACATTAATAAATTATGGGGTATATTATCAAGACTCGGCGATACAATTATCGCCACTTTATCGGCAGGAAACTGCAGATAAAGTGTTGATAATGTTATCGCCTGTATTGATAATATGCTCCTATATTCATCCGTTGTTAAACGTTTTATAGTAGTAAATGTGTTTTGCTACAATGCATGCTGTTATGTTTTTTTCATTAATATAATTTTGTGCCTCTGTACATTAAGGGATTATTGTCGTTTTTATCGGCAGGAAAATGCTAATCAAGCGACGATAATGAGCTTGATAATATGCTCTTGAGAATTCCCATACCAGCCCAGGTTAACTCTAGAACTTGGGCTTCTATAGCAATTTACAAGAACCTATTATCAAGCCCATTTTCGCCGTTTTATCTGCAGTTTCCTGTTCATAAAACGTCGATAATTTTAACACTGTTCCTTAATAACATGCCTGTCAGTGCCATATTATCAGTAAAGGGCGATACATTATCGCCGCTTTTACCGGCAGGAAACTGCCACTAAAGCGGCGATAATGGTCTCGATAATATATCCTAGTGAATTTCCATAGAAGCCCAGGTTAACACCATAACCTGGGTTTCTATGGGAATTCACAAGGATATATTATCGAGAGCATTATCACTGCTTTACCGGCAATTTTTCTATTGATAAAAGCGGCAATAATGTATCGTCCTTTATTGATAATATGGCCCATAATCATATAGATCCATCCCCTATTTAATCGAGGAGGGAGTGTTAAAAAAGACTGAGTCTATCTTCAACAGTTTCTTATGGCAATATGGCAAGATAAGGAGGGCAGCCAAATATATGACTCTCCCTCAGGAACATGGAGGTCTGGGAGTTCCAAATATAATATTTTATCATTGGGCTTGTCTATTGACCCAGATGTCTGTATTATTTGAATCAACAGTTAGGGAGAGACATACCCTGGACCCTACTTCTGATCTATATACCCTCCCTTCAATATACGAGCTCTTAATGGGGAAGGAAGCCGTAGGTGCATTATTAAGAAAAACTGAGCGTAGATTTTTCAAGTAAACCTGGCTCAAGGTTCCTCTTGGTGCCTGGGATCTTTGGAAAATACTACAAAAATCCTTACAGATTCCTAGAATCAACATACATACACCTTTGTGGAAATCAGGGTTCTTTCCGAACTTGAGTGCAGACGGGGCTTGGAAAATATGGGAACAACAGGGTATCCAGACAGTGGGGGATGTGGTATTTAATGGCAAGGTTATGACTCTAGATGCCATCCAGCAGAAATACGATCTGCCCATTGGTCACAGCTTCAAGTATCTCCAGATCTCGTGAACGCTTAAGGCTGTTGTATCAGCCGCTGCTCTTGGCGCTCGTAGTTTTATACTTGAATACCTTTTGAAGGGCGGAGACAGGATCAGGGTTATTTATCAGGAGTTAATTGAAAAGTTGCCAGATGATTTGGAGAAACATGAGGCAGCATGGGCAGCTAAATTGCAAGATCTAAATGTAGATCTTGATAAAGCCCTATCTCTGGATAAGCAGGTGCTCAGGTCCTCAAATCTGAAGGCACAGCATTTTAAAACTCTTTTCAATTTATATTACACTCCCTCTAAGTTGCACGACTGGGGTATGAGGGCGGATAGTAATTGCCCGAGGTGTCAGCAAGGCTCGGCTGACTTGCTACATATGTTCTTTTTCTGTGACAAACTTACCACAATTAAAACCGAGATCGAGAAATTCCTAGAGGAGCTGCTAGGCTCGAAGATCAGTCTATCCCCAACAGTGATGATCTTTGGAATTGACAGCAACCTGGGTCTTAGTAGCAGAGAAACTGAGGCACTTGTCTGTCTGGCTGTGGCCGTTATACGGATCCTGCTCTCAGCTGCGTGGAAGGATCCTTCTACTCCGACCTTTTCAATGTGGCTGGCCAGGCTTCTTGCTATCCATAATATAGAATCTATGCTTTATTTACATAAAGGTAGGAAATTGCGAGATTTTGGACGCAAAATGTGGGCCCCTTTAAAAGAATGGAGGGCGGGCAGAGTACCTTAATTTTATCAATCAGCTGGGTTAGACTGTTATATATAAATTTGCCTTGCTGCAGTGGTCAGCTGCTTATGTGTAACGATGATGATCAAATTTCTATTTTTTCTACATATTTATATATTTATATATCTATGTCTGTCCTTGGTCCCCCCATCTTTGCTCGCTGTAAAAATCTCGATTTGTATTCACGAACAGATATTATTCTTTTCATGAACTCTGATGTATTAACTATTGTATAACTATTTGTATTTTTCTGTTTTTTGATATCGCTTAAATTCTCAATAAAAAAAAAAGATAATATGGCCCATAATCTATCGCCTTTTGTTGATAATATGTCCCGAAATTCATTTTATTAATTTAATTGTTTACTTATCTGCAATGATCCAGGGGGCATTTTACCAAGGGGGGGCGATAAGCAATTATTACCGATTTAGCGTCCGTTTTCGGCCGCTAAGCGATGATAATTCTATCGGCCTGTTAGCAACCTGTCGCTAACTGATGTTAGCGACAGCTTTTAGGCAATAGCGGGCAGTTTGGAGCCCGCTTTGCATGTCAGCGATGTTTATCGCTCATGACGTGCAAACTGGGCATACCCAACCAGTTAGCGACTGAAAGCAGTCGCTAACGTTGCTATCGCCTATTAGCAAGGATGGCGTACCCTTGGAAATATTCACGCTAACCGTGAATATCTCCAAATACTAACACCTGCCCAGACCAGTTCTTAGCCATGTTATCCAATGGCAGGTGGATAACATGGCTAAGACCATTTCGTCTCTAATGCGTGAATATCGCTGTATTCTCAACGATATTCACGCATTTCGCCGCTATCACTGGATATTTTAGCACAATGGAGAAAAACGTTGCTAATAGCATGTTTTCTCCGCTAACATATCCAGCGATAGGCAGCGATAAAAAAATCGTCGCTAACCCTATTTAGCGATAAATATCGCTACTTGTTGGTAATATGCCCCCAGATTCCATTGTTTATCACTCCTCACCCTGCCCCTCCTCCGCCCCACCTGCCTGCCCCATCGCAACTCCCTACACGGGCCACGGCTGTTTCTATATTCCGTTATATTGTACTGTCTATTTATATTCTAATTTTTTATTACATTATCCTTCATACTCCTTGTTCTTTTCTTGTAAGTCCCCTCTTATTTTTATACTCCGAGGTATGTTCTCATACTCCTCCCTCTGTTCTTGTAAGTAATATAATAGAATATTTGATATATGTTTTTTTGTAATGTTATATATATTTTTTATTATAGGTCGTGTTTATCGATACTAAAAATACGGCATCATGCCAACGAAGTACCAAAACAGAAAGCAACGAAAGAAAAGTGTGTATTTGAAGAGAACTCACCAAGAAGATTTACATGAAGAGAGATGTCTTAACAAACAGAAAGAAAGTCCTGGTAAGAGCAGGAGCACTTTTTTGAGGAAAATACTAAAGACTAAGAGTAGTGTTCAGAAACAGAAACATGTCTTTAGTGTATCAGCAACGGAAAAAAAAAACTAATAAAGAAAAGAATAATAGAAAATCAAGTGAAGACAAAACTGTGTATAGTACAAGGAGGAAAAAGCAATTCATGGAAATTAGGAAAAAAATGTTTTATAATAGATTGGTATCAAATTTAATGAAAGAAATTAAGGTATATAAGAAAAAAATTGTATTTTATAAGAAGAAGAAAGCTACAGAAAATATAGTTGAGAAAGCTTTGGAATTGAAAAGAAAACTGTTTATTTTAGTAATCAATAGAATGAGATCACTAGATAAACCAATCCATTTAATGAAGGGCAAAAGTAGGTGGAGAAGACTAACTAACAGAAGTAATTATTGTGAGTTTTTTTTGGGTGAATGGAAACATAGTTTAAGTTCTGAGCCTTTTTTTAATGAAGAAAGTTATCTTCAGAGCAATGATTTGTTGCATGCAGTTGACACTACTGGTCGTGCTTATGAGGTTAGAAATGGTTGTCCTATTGAGAAAGAGAAAATTGTTCCTAGAAATGCAGAAGAGGTGTTAGCAGGTGAAGTTTTGGGAAGACGTCCTAAAGCTCCAGTGTAAACTTGGAATTGTAGTAGTATTTGCAGCGTGCGGCAGGAATCTATTGATTTTTTACGCAATTTCTCACGTAATTATACCAAGAAAAGTGTTAAACAAAAGATTAAGATGTTACAAGGACTAGACCCTTGCAGAGTGAGAGAAAATACTGGTTTGCAAGGTCATTCTCTGCTTTGTGTTTCTAAAACAGTATGTTGAAGTGTTTTCCACCAGTTCAGGATGTTAGCAGTTCATTATACTCAGATGAGGAAATTAGTCAGAACATTGTATTACGCGAAAAGTCCAGCACTAATGTTAAAAAAGTTGAACAGTGCTCTTTTGCGTGGATCTGTATCAGATGTAACAAATGTTTGTGATGAAATTGAGATTAGTTACTTTAGTCCTCAGGAAGACAGTGCAGAAAGTGAGAGATTAATAGATTAAAATGTGGAAGAGAATGTAGGACAGTGCAGTGTAGAAAATGTTGAGCAAGAAATTATACAGTTTAAGGTGATTTCAGGTGAAAGGCCAAATTATTTTTGTATTTGTTGTCGACAAATTCATTATAAAAATCAGACCAGGACTGTTGATCTGTATTTAAAAAGTGAAAAGGAAAATAATAATGAGTGGAAAGATTTTGCAACTTATATGTTGGTAGAGAATTGTTTTGATTTGGGTTCTGATCAGCATATTTGTAAATATTGCTATAACAAATTAGAAGAGAACAAAATACCTGCTAGAGCTCTGCATAATAATCTTGAGTTGGTAAATATTCCTTCTGAACTGATGTATTTAAATGCCTATGAGTCTATTCTTATTCAATGTGTGCATCCATCTCAGGCTATTGTTCGTATGGCGCCTAAGACAGGAAAATTGCCTCCTTCTGATTTACAAAGAGGATTAAAGGGAAGAGTTGTATAATTGTCTCTAGATTTAAAGAAAAATATTGAAACTATTGGTGTAGAAAATGTAGAGGATGAACCTTTAGTTATTCTTGTTAATGGCATTCCTACTAAGAGTAAGAACATCTGGCAAGAATTAATGGATGTTAGGAAAGTGAAAAAGGCAACGTTGTATCTGGTAAAAAATAATCAATATTACAAAAATGTGTATGTGGGAGAAGAAGAAATACCTGTTCAAGAAGATATTGAATTGACATCTGGACAAATTGAAAAAAGTGGATGTGTCCAGAACTGAAGAAATCTGCGAACATTACAGTGCATTCCATAGAAATGATGGGGAATGCTATAGAGTTATTTCAAATGAAAGAAGCAAAAGGAAGTCCCATTAGTGTATGGGAAAAAAGCTTGGAAGCTCGTTGTTTCCCTCAGTTGTTTCCTACAGGAAAAGGAGGACGATATGATGAACGACCTGTGCAGATTCCTGCATCTGAATACCGGACATCAAGATTATATGCAGAAGATGCAAGATTTCGACAATGTATTCCATATTTGTTTCATCTTTTGTTTGAGAGTGATTTGTCTGGACTTTCTTATGCAGTAAACCACATATTGATAACAGGTGTACATCTGCAAAATGTTTCGGCAAAGGAATTAATGGATAAAGTACAGCAGAAAGATAATGTTTTGGAAACTCAGCTGATTAATCTGATGGCATGTCAGCATGGTGCAAATGAGTACTGCTACCGTTGTCATGGAGAACTTAAATGTATGCTAAGGAACTTAGGAACTCCTACATGGTTCCTTACTCTAAGCTGTGCTGAATATGCTTGGGATGATTTACTTCAATATCTTCGATAGGCAAATCCAAATATACCAAATATCGAATACAAGACACCTGGAAAATTGTGCTCTTTGGATCCTGTTAATGTATGCAGGTATTTCAATCATAGATTCGAAGCTATGATGTCTTTTATCACCAATAAAAAAAATCCTCCTCTTGGAGAGGTTTTGGATTTCTTTTGGAGAAAGGAGTATCAAGCGAGAGGTGCTCCTCACATACATATGCTATTATGGATCAAGATGCTCCCAAATTTGGAACAGACTCAGATGATACTGTGTTGTCTTTTATTGAAGAAGATGCTACATGTGAAGTGCCCAAAAGTATACAAGATAAGGACTTAAGACAACAAGTCTTACGATTCCAAAGCCATCGCGGTGGCAAATACTGTCGTCGAAAGTACAAATCTAAGGACAAATTCTACAGCAAACGCCGTTTTGCATTTCCTCGAACTGTAATATTGAAAGGAAGAGTGAACAGTTTTATGTCATCTTTGTGACATAATATCACAAGAAAGTCTCCAAAAAATACCTACAACTTAAGAAGAAATGAACAGTCAAAATACATAAATGACTATAACTCAGTCATTTTGTCTATGTGGAATGCTAATATGGATATTCAATATGTTGCAGACAATTCCATTGCAGTTGCTCGATATGTGCCATCGTAAATAACAAAGTCAGAAAAGACGAAATTGAAGGAAATGTGGAAAGAGATTTCCCATGAGAAGAGTCTAAGTAAGAAATGATACAGTTACAGTTTGAAGATGTTATCTCATCGAGAAATTGGAGAGTATGAATGCTCGGATCGCTTATTATCTGCAAGTCCATACTCCAAATCTAGAAGAATCCTTTGGGTGAGTCTAGGTCTTGCTGCAACACGAAACCGAGTTCTTAAATCTGTACAAGAAATTGAATATTTAGCTGAAAAAGAGCCAGAAAGTACTGATATTGTGAAAACAAATATGTTGGATACATATTATCCAAATAGAAGTCATCATCTTGAGAACATTGGTCTCTATGAAGTGCTGCAAAACTATATTTTTAAACGGAATATTACCGAACACATTAATAATGGTATATATGCCGTTATTTGTTCTAAAGGATGTCTGGTGAAACAAATAAAAGGACATTTGATTAATAACCGTAAACTGAGTTGCGAAACACCTGACAAAAGGGAATTTTACTATTTAGCTCTTTTGCAACTTTTCAAGCCATGGCGTTACTGGAATTACTTGGAATTACTTGGAAATTTTGAGAGCTATGAAGATTCCTTCAATGCAACTAAAGATACTATAGAATGTCCTGTTTTTGCTAATTATAACAAAATGTTGAATGACGAAATTGAGCAAGAAGCTACAATTGCAGCTGAGATTGCTAGAGACAGTTCTCAAGGCAGTGAAACTTCTGCTCCGTTGAGTCAGGACCCACTGGGAGAACCGATTGTTCAAAATGAAGCAGCAACTGCTATGGAAGAGGTGGAAACAGTAATGTATCAAGGTCAAGAAATCTAACAAACTTAGGAAACTTGGAAGACCAACTAAATCATGAGCAGAAAGAAATATATGAGCATGTGAGAGAACAGATTGACCATGGATTTTTTCATGAGAAGAAAGACTGCTCTTGCTCATCATTTGAACCTATCCGTATGTATGTGAGTGGACAAGCTGGAACAGTACAAAGTTTTTTAATTAAAGTAATCATAAGTTTTCTAGAGAAAAGAACTGACTCGCATTTGTCTTGTGTTGTCACTGCTCCAACTGAGTTGGCGGCACACAATATTAAAGGAATTACTTTACATCGTTTATTAATGCTACCAGTAGAGCATGACAACAAATTACAATACCACAAGCTATCTGGAGAAGCTTCTTATGAAGTTTCAAGAGTGTTGAAGAAAATGAAGCTTCTCATTATTGATGAGGTAAGCATGGTCTCAAACTTAATGCTTACCTTTGTGCATTTGAGAAAAACAGAGTATGACTTATTATTCAGATGAAAACACATCATATTTTTTGGAGATCTTATACAACTTACTGCTGTAAAAGGACAGCCAGTGTTTAAAACACTGGTGCATGAAGATACTAGAAAGTCTTTGGGGAGTATTGGCAATGTAAACATTTGGTCATATTTTCAGTATAAGGAACTTGCTACAAATATGCGACAAGCAAATGATGTTGATTACGGAACTACTCTTCAAGATATAAGAATTGGAAAATTGACCGAACATGGCAAACAAGCTTTACAGACACGATTACTTTCCAATTTGTTTCCAAATGCAAATATTGTCCCAGAGAAAATATACATGAGAATTGCAGAAAACATATCTGTAATCTGCTTAATGCCAACACTGCGTGAATGTTCTATATTCAATGAAGAAATGTTAAAGTTGGAAAATGAAGAAATTATAAAATTGGAAGCAATTGATAAAATAGAACATGAAGGAATCAGTATTATTTTGAGTGAAAACTTGAAGAGGAAATTGGATTGTTTAGAGAAATCGATAAATAAAACTGCTGGTTTAGAAAAGAATTTGTATGCATGTGTAAATTGTAGGGTAATTTTGCGACGTAATTTGAATGTGCAAAAAGGTTTAGTAAATGGAGCAATGGGTAACATTTTTGATTTTGTTAATTATGTAAACAGACCTGGCATTGAATTTTTGAAAATCAAATTAGATGAAATTGCTGAAGTACAACAAGTTAGTCATTGTGCAGCTCGTTTTTTATTTGTAAAAGATTTGTATGTCTGCAGAAAACAGTTTCCTGTTTGTTTGGCATATGCGGTGACCATTCATAAATCTCACGGTTTAAGTGTAGATTGTGCTTTAGTAAATATTGGAAGCACCGTGTTTAAAGAAGGGATGGCATATGTTGCTTTATCGCGAGTCAGAACTTTATCTGGATTGTACTTGATTGATTTTGATGAGTCAAAGGTTTCTGCAGATGCAAACTGTGTGAAAGAGTATAATAGGTTAAGAAGAGAATATGCACCCAGTTTAGGTCAATATCCAGTGCTTGAAAAGCGTGTGGTAGGTAGAAAAAGAAGATTTGAGAATATCTGTTCTGAAACTGTAGAGAAAGAAAAAAAACAGGATGAAGTTGCGCCTCCAAGCAAAAAGACAAAGGACACTGTTGAAGAGAATGTTGGTTATCAGTTTGAAAATAGTTCTGGTGTCAACTGCTATGCTAATGTAGTTGTTAATGTTGTTTTTTTTCTTCAAAGTTTCCAACAGCAAATTGTAGAAAATCGGGACAAAAGATTCTGTTCATTGTTGAATTCTGTTTATGAGAAATGTACTAGTGATAAAAGTAAAATACATATGTTTCTGATATTCGAAATGTTTTGGACATATGTTCTGGTTCTAATCAATTTACACAGAATATTCAGCAAGATTGTCAGGAATTTTTAATGTTTATGCTTGGTGTACTGGAAGATGAAGGAATAGATGTTGAAAACCTTTTTGGCCTTTCTTATAAATGGCATCATGACTGTCGAAATTGTTTGTTTACATGTAGCACTGACATAGACACTGAGAGATTCATATATTTGGCTTTACCTGACTGTGAATCAGTGTCTTTAAACAATCTAATTAGAGGAGCAAGTTAAAACATGGAGTGTAGCCAATGTAAATCAGAAATGTCATCAACATTATTTATTCAAAGATATGGACAGTACGTTATTTTAATGCTGCAACGTTGTAGAACTGACGGAACAAAATTGAAAAATGTAATTAAAAATGTTGTAGCTGGTCAATGTTCAATATCAGGAAGAACTTTTATAGCTGTTGCTATTATTTTTCATGATGGACCTTCTACCACATTTGGAAATTACATTGTTTATTTAAAATGTCTGAAAGGTTGTATAAAGTGCAATGATACTCAATTCGTTTTTAAGCAACGTTTGCCCAAAGAGTTACCAAATTCTTACCTAATATTTTTAAAGACAAAATGTGCCCTTTAGGATTACTGCTGTTAAGGTACATCAGTCTGGTGTTGTAGAGTATTTTGTAAGTGAGGGTCAGGAGCTTGAAGGTGATCCTTTTGTTGATATTGAGGCAGTGTAGGTGTATCAGGTGGTGGGTGATGTGGGTGCAGCAGGGGACATTGATGATCAGTCACGTAGAGGTCCTTTGGATTTGTTGTAGTTGTTGTAGGTGTTTGGCTAGAATTCATGTGTAAAGTGTTTTACCACAGTGTAGTCTGCTGCTGAGGGCCTGTGTCACTGTTCTTCTTCTTTTGGTTAGGGTCCACTTGTAAATGTGGCGGAGCATGTGGAGAGTGTTGTAGCAGTACGAGGACACAGTGTAGACTTGCTTACACATGGAGAGGGAGCAGTTGAGGTTGAATCCTATGTTGTGCACATGGTTGGTGGGTGTTGGTACTCTTCACACTGTAGTCAGGTAGCAGGAGTTGTCTGAGGCTGATGGAGTGGGTCTGAGGATGAGTACCTTCATCTTCTGCCAATTTGTGTTTACAGTGCTGCTCTTTATGTAGTTAGTGACGTCCTTCATTGTGTCGTGGAGGTTACTTTTTGTAGTATGTGGCTTCTTGGTGAGAAAGAGGATGAGCTGGGTGTTCTTTGTGTAGGAGATGTTGTTGAAGTTGTGATGGTGGGCTACTTGTGTTAGGGTGGCCATGTAGATATTGAACAGCGTCGGACTGATGGATGAGTTCTGGGGGACCCGTAGATGATGTTGGTGGTTTCAGAAGGCTGGGAGGTGGACGTTCAGGATTACTATTGAACAACTTCCAAACAAAGGACTTGATGCATACTATTTGGCCGTAAGGAAAAGTGTTCAAAACCATTAAGGACTTTTTGCTGTGTATTTTTTCAGCATCTATTTGTAAGTAACATTATTTACAGTGTAAGAAAATTAATCAGAATGTATTGTTATTTTATGATTATTTGAGATATGTTATATTTACGTAAGAAATTGCTCTTAGAAAAAAACATTTAAGATATGTTTTATTTTTATTTTTTATATTGTTATTGAGAATGTTGACTGCTTTTTTTTAAAGATATCCTTATGGATTGTCTTTTTTTTGCCCGCTGTTATGTGGTGAGTACTATTGAACTCACTGTTTATAGTGAAATTCAATATATCTTGAGAACAGCAAAAAAGGCAAATGAAATGTTTTACAAATTATTTTGTGTTGTAAAATATATCTACTAACTGTGTTTTTTACTATCTTCCACAGGTGACAATTTTATAATATATACTTTTTTTATTATTTATTATGCTTAAGGTAAGTACAAGTAACTGACTCAGCCGCGGCCCATGGAGGGAGTTGTGGTGAGGTAGGCAAGTGGGGTGGGGAAGGGGCAGGATGGGGGGTTATAAACAGCGGAATGTGGATGATTGCAGGAAAGTAAACAATTAAATTAATAAAATGAATTTCGTATCCTGCGCCCTGCATCGCAAAATGCGATGCAGGACACGAAACGAAGTGGCATATTATCAACAAAAGGCAATTCATTATCGCCGCTTTTATCAGCAGGAAAAATTCCGATAAACGGCGATAATGGACTTGATAATAGGGCCTTGGAAATTCCCATAGCAGCCCAGGTTCTGGAGTTAACTTGGGCTGTTATGGGAATTCACAAGGGCCTATTATCAAGCCCTTTATCGCCGCTTTATAGGCAGTTTTCCTGCCAATAAAAGCGGCGATAATCTTAATAATGTCTTTGGGGCAAGGACCGGTGTTAAAATATTGCCGTTTTATCGACAGGGAACTGCCGATAAAACGGCGATAATGGGCTTGATAATACACCCTTGTTAATTACCATAGAAGCCCATGTTCTGATGTTAACATGGACTTCTACGGGAAATAACAAGGGCGAATTATCAAGCCCATTATCGCCGTTTTATTGGCAGTTTCCTGCCTATAAAACAGCGATAATTATAACACCGGTCCTTGATAATATGCCCCTCTGTGTTGACGAACACGGGTTGTAATGGCTGTGACTTACATCCTTCAAATTTGTTTTTAGGTATACGTGTGACCAAGTCTGATAACATCAGAGTTTAAGGACAAACACCGTGGTGTCTGTGCCTCGAAATCTCGTCGATCACAAAGAAAATAGGAGGTCGATAAAATGAAAGCAACAGATATAATAAAAACAACGGTGAAAAACGACTAAAATGGCGTTGGACGGAGTACCTCATCATCTTTTGGCGCCTCGACACTATGTTCCAAATAAATATAGATAAAATACGATTATTAATACATTACAAAAGTACAACAGCGGATGACACACACGACCCGGGAAAACAAAGCGCAAAAATGTAATACCTGAAATAAAGAAAACTTTGTTTGTTGAACTTGAAGAAAAAGAAAAAAAACGTCGACTTTGAAACGAGGCTGCGCATGCGTAGAGAGTACAACTGCTACACAAAGAAAGGAAAGTTTTACATACTATCATAGAAATGAAGGGGCATATTATCAACAAAAGGCGATACAATACCGCCGCTTTTATCGCCAGTAACTGCAAATAAAGCGTCGATAATGGGCTTCATAATAGACCCTTGTAAATTCCCATAGCAGCCCAAGTTCTGATGTTAACCTGGGATGCTATGGTTATTCACAAGGGCATGTTATAAGGCGATACATTATCGTCACTTTTATCGGCAGGAAACTGCAGATAAAGCGGCGATAATGGGCTTGATAACATGCCCTTGTGAATAACCATAGCAGCCCAGGTTATGGCCCATTGCTCTTTTTTTTGTCCAGTAAACTTAAGTGCATATTATCGAGGACCGGTGTTAAAATTATCACCGTTTTATTGGCAGGAAACTGCCGATAAAACGGCGATAATGATCTTGATAATACGGCCTTGTTATTTCCCATAGAAGCCCATGTTAACACCAGAACATAGGCTTCTATGGGAATTTACAAGGACGTATTATCAAGCCCACCCTCCCAACAATAATAAAAAACTCCACACAATGCCGTAACCCCCCCGCATACTTAAAAAAAAACCCAGAGGAGTGCCGTACCCCAGTGCTCGGGGCACCTTACAAGCCCCCATTATGCAGAAAAATTGCCCGCGTAATTTGCCCCCCCCGGGACCTAATGAATAAAACGAACTTCTACCTTTTTTTCACCTTTTCCACCGCGTACAAGTGCTGCACGAGTACCCCGCCATTTTTTATTCTTTAAAAAATAAAAATTGAACCTAAAGATCCATATACCTCCCCCTGACCAAGACTATAGGCTCAGAATGTTTCTACCCTGCCCCGTTTCCTTATTTCCCAACTTTGTTTTACTGTTTTCTTCTGACTCTGCTCTCCCGACAAACAACATGGCTGCCAACACTTCCTGGTTTGGAATATTGACAGCCAATCAGCATGCAGCTCCTGCTTGTAAGTATACATATTTCCATACGCGTACGCCGCGATTTTTCTTTAAAAAATAAAAATAAAAAATAGAGCCTAAACATCCATGTACGACCCCCTGAGCAAGCCTAGAGGTTCAGAATGTCTCTACCCTACTCCCTTCCCTTATTGCTGAACTTTGTTTTACTGTTTTCTTGTGACTCGGTTCTAGCGAGGCACAAGATGGCTGCCAACACCTCCTGGTTTCGAGTGTTGACAGACAGTTCACAGCCAATCAGCATGCAGCTCGCGCTCGTAATTGAACAGATTTCAGTACGCGCGCTGAACTCCGTCTCTAGATATCGCTATGATTTTACTTGCAATTTTCTCAGAAACTACTGAATGGATTTTCACCATTTAACAAAAAGCACAATCTGCAAACAGAACTCTACCTCGCTGCCAAATTTCGTGTAATTCCATTTAGCCGTTTGGGCTGTAGCCCTGGCTAAAGGTCCCTATAGAACATTGCATGGGGAAAACACGTTTTGGGGCCCCCTTTTTTCTCGGCCCCCACTTGACGAATCACCCCCAAACTTTCAGGGAAGGAGCGGAACCGAGCAGGCCATTTTCTTAAAGAAATTCAGGAAGATTCGTCCACCGGCGCCAAAGTTATTCCAAATAGAATGTTGTGGATTTCCTATGGAAACTAGGTCCTAACTATAACTACCAACTGGCGACCGCCAGTAGGTAATATATATATGGGGGTGGAGCAGCATTACCGGTTTACAGCTGCATCTGATGAAGGCAAAGCAGCCGAAATGCATAATGCCCGAGCTGTCACAATAAAGGTCTTCCATTTGCTTCCCCAAGTGGCTTCTAACTGCTTCTTTTACTGGAGGAGTTCTGGAGAGGATATATATATATATATATATATATATATATATATATATATATATATATATATATATATATATATATATATTACCTACTGGCGGTCGCCAGTAGGTATATATAGTTAGGATTTTTTCTCTATGGGATTTTTGAAAATTCTATGTCTAATAACTTTGACGTTTGTGGACGGAATTGGCTGGAATTTTCTGGAAAATGGAACATTTTGTTTCTGAGCAGCCCCTGGTAATTTGGGGGGGGTTCGTCCAGGGGGGGTCGAGAAAAAAGGGGGGTCCCAAAACGTGTTTTTAACATTGAGTTTTCCATAGGGCGGTTGGCCTCACTTTTAGCCCGAACGGCTGAATGGATTTGCACGAAACTTGGCAAAATTGTAGGGACTGGTAGCCCGATGTGCCTTTTGTGGGTCTCAATATATGTGCTCCAGTGGATTTTGAGAAATTAACGTTTAAAAAAAGATATATATCTGTAAGCGCGCTCTGGGCAGCGCCCCGGTTCGCGGACCTTACGCGTACCGGAACTTCGCGTAGCGAAGCTGATTGGTTCTCCGGTGTCTGTCAACATTCTAAACAGTCCGGAGCGGCCGCCATCTTGTCTCTCGGTAGGATTGAGTGACAAGAGGAGGCCAAAACAAAGGGGGAAATAACCATAAGGGGGCATACTAGATCCTCCCTGACCCCCTAGGTTTAATGTGGAGGTTTTAAAAGGGCCCCGCGGGGCAAAAAAACCAAAACATTTTTTTTGTTTTTTTTGCGTGGGTAGCGCCCGGTCCGCGAACCGGGAAGCGTTCTGGGCAGCGTACTGCAATGAAAAATGAATGATAGACTTTTTAAATACTGTATGTTAATTGATTGTTGGTTTTGTTGATTATTTTTTATTGTTTTTATTTTTTAAGCAATTATTTATTATTGTGATTGTGTTTCAAAATTTAATAACATTTCTAACATTTCACTGCCTGAAATGTCGTCATTTTCATTGAACATAGCTTGTAATCTATGAGGGTGTAAAATGTCCTCATTTTGAAGGAGGTCATCCACTGCTTACACACATTGCAGTAGTTCTTGGTCCCAAGTTTCATCCATAAATTCTATATAATTTGGATCAATTAATTCTTGGCTGCTCTCTTGCAGGACAATTTGAAATGAAACTTTCTGTTCGCCTTCCATGTTGCCTGAAATTTGGATAAAAAAATATATATTAGTAGAGATAGGGCACTGTTGGGATTAATTTTAGATAGGCATTTTTTAACAGAGAATTTATCTTTGGGCAGTGTATAGTATCAGAGTGGAAGTAGGAATATAAAAAAGTGTATGTGATTTAACGTAAGTAAATTCATAATTATAAAAGAGAAGCCTAACTCCATCCATAACTATAACAGAGAAGTCTATCTAAATCTATAACTACTACAGAGGGATAGTATATAACTATCAGAAAAAGTTTACCATATTAACTGATAGTACACAATATAGTTCAGTTTTTAAAATAACAACTTACCTTTAGAAAGAAGTTGAAGTGATTAGTGAAAATCCAATTGAAATGTACACCAGGAAGTAGTAGTCAAAATGGCTGTGTTTCATTCTCTTCTTTTATATATATTCAGGTACATAACCAATCAAATGTCAGGTAAAAAAAGTAGAAAATGAAAGTAACATTTTAATTGTTTGTCAATTCCGACACTTCAGATGTGTTTTGAGAAGTAATTTACCTCAGGGTATTTAGAGAGGTCTACAGGCTAAATGGCTAAATGGAATTCCAATCAAATTTGTGAAAATGGTAGGGATTGGTATGTAGTATGAGCTAATCTATATTTGGTGAAATTGTCTCCAGTGGCTTTTCTGTAAACTACTTTCCCACCTTTTTTGATGGTGCGCTTCCCAGGGAGCGACCCGGTACGCGAACCGTTGAGCGCCCCGGTTCGCGAACCTTAAGCGTTACGGGAGTCCACCATTTTGTGTTTCGGTCGAATTAAGATACAAAATGGAGGGCAAATAATGTTCAGAATGGGTAGAAGGGGGCACGGTAGACTTATCTTGACCCCCTAGGTTTTGTGAGGGTGGCTGAGGAGGCTTATATGTGCGAAAAAAAAACATTTTTTTTAAAAATTTCGCGAGGTTAGCTCCCGGTTCGCGTACCGGGTAGCACCCCGGGGAGCGTACTTTGTTGAAAATTAGTGAAAAAAGTTAGAGTAAAATAATAATTGTGAGTGATCAGATGTAGGGTAGCTCTGAGAAGAGCTTTTGGGTTTATGGTACATTTAGGTACTTATAAGTAGGTACCAATGCACAGTCTTAAATTCAGAGTGAAAATTCTGTTGCCCTCATCTGAGAAGTGAACTCCATCTCCTCTGTAGATATCTTGCATGTAGTAACGCAAGTTATTGTTGTACATGGAGCCCATTCCATGGTCTCTCATGTAAGCTGAAACAGATTTGTTTACATGCTTCCTCGACTTCTCAATTTGTGGACAAAATTGGTTTGACCACCTCCATTTCTGTCTTTGGCATATATTTGAATATACCAAGGCAGTCTGAGGAAAAAGTGCCATCAATTGCTCAAAGGTGTCCTTTAAAAGCATTTCCAGACCTACCCCAGTCAAAGTGCCCAAATCATTACCTCCACAGTGCACAATTAACAGGTCAGGTTTGGGCAAATGCATAAAGGTTTTCACCAATGGTATCAATTGGTGACATTTTAATCCTCTGTGGCCAAACCACTTAATTTCCACATCTTGTAAATTGAGGTTAGGTAATTTTCTGTTCTCAGCATACCTGTGAGCCCAGTGGATATAACTATGTCCAACAATCCAGACAGAAAACATGGTGAGAGAAGGTTCTCCTGCAGTCAGATGAAGTGTGGCAATGAAATGGCAGTTGAAAAAATGAGAGTTTAAAATGAAAAAAACTGTGGAGTTTCTGTGTTCATGAAGCAGTAACAGTGATTGGTGGATTTTGATTGCTGAAAACAGAAAGTTCGGGTGCATGGATGAGTTATTTGAAAGATGTATTTTGAATGGTCAATAAAAAATCATTAAATGAAAGATTGCAGAGGATACGCAGGTGCACTGAGAGTTCAGAGTTCAATTGCAACATTGTTGTGTGAACTTGCAAACACCAGAGGTCTTCCAAGAAGTGGTTGCCATGCAGAAAAGGCATGAAATGGCAGAGGGGGGAAGGGTTTTCATTTGAAAAAAAGTGAGGGAAGAGTTTTGATTGGGTGACATGAGAGATATGTGTGAAGAATTACAGCATTTCTGTGCTTTTGATAGCTGCAGACTCTGGAGTGCATACCTTTTGCTCTGCTGAAGACAAATTGGTGTGTTTCTGAGACTGTTTTCAAACTCAAAGTATTTGCTAAGGTGAGAAAATATTTCTTTAATTTAGATAGAGAATAGTGTGCTTTAAGGAGAAAATTATGAATTATGTGGCACAAATTGCTTGTAAATATGCTCCCACCTGTGCATGGAAAATTTTGATTTTGAATGTTTGTGTTACATAGCCATGTTAAAAGTGATACAAACATGCTGCAAAGGCAATCAAAAAAACGCTTTTATGTGTCTTAAGGACATTTTAAGTAATTTTCCCATGTGCAGTGTTTTGAAATTATGATTTGAAAATCGTTTTTTGGGAAAAGGAATTGTTTTTAAATTTATGACAAGGACATAATGGTGTATGCTTCTTTATAAGGCAATTGACTGTCCCTGATGTTATTTTTCCCATTTTAATGTAAGACCTTTCTCTGTGGCGCAAATTGCTTGTAAATATGCTCCCACCTGTGCATGGCAAATTTTGATTTTAAATGTTTGTGTTACATAGCCATGTTAAAAGTGACCCAACCACGCTGGAAAGGCAATCAAAAACACTTTCATGTGTCTTAAGGACATTTTAAGTCATTTCCTCATGTGCAGTGTTTTCAAATTATGATTTGAAAATCGTTTTTGGGGAAAAGGAATGGTTTGTAAATTCATGACAAGGACATAATGGTGTATGCTTCTTTATAAGGCATTTCAGTGTCTCTGATGTCATTTTTCACATATTACATTAAAAGACCTTTCCCCGTGGAGCACATTCCACGGGGAAATGACTTAAAATGTCCTTAAGACACATGAATGTGTTTTTTTAAAGCGTTTGCAATTTTTTTGGGTCACTTTTAACATGGCTATGTGACTCAAACAGTCAAAATCTAAATTCACCATGCACAGGTGGGAGCATATTTACAAGGAATGTGCTCCATGGGGAAAGGTCTTATAATGTAATATGGGAAAAATGACATCAGAGACAGTGAAATGCCTTATAGAGAAGCATACACCATTATGTCCTTGTCATAAATTTGCAAACCATTCCTTTTCCCCAAAAACGATTTTCAAATCATAATTTGAAAACACTGCACATGTGGAAATGACTTAAAATGTCCTTAATTCAAAATTTGCTATTCCTTATTTTGCGATTGCACTGAAGGATTTGCAAATTTTGCGATTCCTTAAATGCAATGTATCAAACAAAAAATATGTAAAAAATGACATTAAGGATTTGGAAACTACCACCAACTTCTAGTTTGTGGTAATTTGCGAATTCTTTTCAAAAAGCATTTTTTCCAAAAAACAAAAGGTGCCATATGACGCCAATACATGTCCTTAGGGCATGTATGTGCGCCATATGCCCCCAAATTTCTTTTTCAGGGGTGCAGCAGGGTGTTCTTGAGATACCCCTGCACCCTTGAAAAAATTCCTAATTTGCGATGAGCTAATTGCTAATCGCAAATTGCACCTTCATTCCTATGAGCCTCCTAGCCCATGGAAATGAATGGGTAATTTGCAATTAGCAATTTGCTCATTGCAAATTAGGAATGGTAAAGAATTGCTATTTATTCCTTAAAATTCGCTATTTAGGAAATGCAAAATAGTTTGATGGTACATATGGTGGTTCATCTGTAACAAGATAAGAAGCTTAGGGATACATTTATGATGACTGGTGAAATAAAGTGCACATCACTTACTTCATTGGTAGGCCTTTACATGTATTATCTCCTCTGTATTCTTCATCAAGCGTAACTTTAATCTGCAATCCTGAGTAGGCCTCACCTTAAACAAACCTTTGGATAGGCCACACCTTATCGTCATCCTGGATTAATCATTTAAAATGCTAGGGACAGATTTATGATAGGTGTATGCCTCTTTTGCGCCACTGTGCGTCACTTTTATGATGCAGCGGCGGTGCAAAAGATTTGCTATGAGGCGACAAAATTACAAATTGATGCATTTAGGCAGATATGTCATGGTGTAAAAAAAACGTACCACATGAAACCGATGCAGCAGTGATGCAAAAGATGCACCATGTTGCAAGACAGGCCTCACTTGGGGCCATATGTATCAAGCTAATTAGCATTCGCAAAGATCAAAATTCTGCGAATTTCGGCCTTTGCGAATGCTAATTAGACAAATGGTATGTATCAAACAAGTTTGATGCAAAATAAGGAATAGCAAAATTTGCTATTCCTTATTTTGCGATTGCACTGAAGGATTTGCAAATTTTGCGATTACTTAAATGCAATGTATCAAACAAAAAATATGTAAAAAATGACATTAAGGATTTGGAAACTACCACCAACTTCTAGTTGGTGGTAATTTGTGAATTCTTTTCAAAAAGCTTTTTTTCCAAAAAACAAAAGGTGCCATATGACGCCAATACATGCCCTTAGGGCATGTATGTGTGCATATGCCCCCAAATTTCTTTTTCAGGGGTGCAGCAGGGTGTTCTTGAGACACCCCTGCACCCTTGGAAAAATTCCTAATTTGTGATGAGCTAATTGCTAATCGCAAATTAAACCTTCATTCCTATGAGCCTCCTAGCCCATGGAAATGAATGGGTAACTTGCAATTAGCAATTTGCTCATTGCAAATTAGGAATGGTAAAGAATTGCTATTTATTCCTTAAAATTCGCTATTTAGGAAATGCAAAATAGTTTGATGGTACATATGGCGGTTCATCTGTAACAAGATAAGAAGCTTAGGGATAGATTTATGATGACTGGCGCATCACCAGGGATGTGCTAGTCATCCTGCGCCGCTGTTCCGCCACCCATAGTGTGCTGCATTTACAATGCGGGGCATCATGGGGCAAAAATGGCACAGATGCGTGACGTATCTGTGCTGTAAAGGTAGTGATTGCTGGAGTTGTATCGCAAGTGTGATGCAGCTCAAGCAAGGCTCAGGGGTGCCCCATCTCCACAATGTTGCGTCAAGACCTATGCCTGCTTAAAGCAGGTGCAGGGTTTTGACGCAGCTTTCTCCTATCTGATTGTAAATACGGCACACCATGGGTGGCAGAGCAGCGGTGCACGTTAACTGGTGCATGCCTGGGGATGTGCCATTTAACATAAATCTGCCCCTTTACATTTAAGTATGTGCAGGGGACACAGAGTTGGTGAGGCTTATCCAAGGTTAAGAAGAGATGAGTCCTGTTCACTGAAAAATTAGACATAGGCTTCACCTGCTCAGCATCGCTGGACATGGCTAAATAATAGCTGCAAAATGTTACTCTTGTTAAACAATTTTACTATTATAATCTGTGAGATTTGTCTCTTACTCTGCAACATCTCATTGTTGTTATCTTTCTTTAAAGATAAAGACAACATCAACATGAGCGACAATCTGCAATCAGTTGATTTTGACCTCATCATTGAACTTGTAATTGAAACATCAGTGGATGTTGATCCCTTGGATGATTTAAATCCTGAGGATGAAGAAGAGCGTGATGAGGATGCAGATTTGTCCGAATTATATGACATAGGGTTGGAAGCTGACCTGCTTGAGCCTATGGAACTATAAACATTTATTTTTAAAATGTATAATAAATAAAAAGTAAAAGTGTAAACCGTTTAATTTAAAAATAAAGACACCTTCAAAAACAGGTTATGTGTAGTGTCTTCAATAAAATATTAGAATATGCTCATAAAATTAGATCAGATTCACATATAAAATAGCACAGGTAACATGAATATAAATTCCATTTCTTTTCTGCTATTTCTGTATTGTAAATTTGCCAAGGACTAAAAAATCTTCTATTTAAAATGTCAAGTAGTGTGTTAAGTTTTTGATCACTGTTATTGATTTACTGTTTGGTAATAGTGGTTAATAACATTTTTTAATATATTTTACCACAGATTCAACTGCAGATCATTTCAACATTTCACCATGCCAACGAAAGAAAGAGAGAGAAAGGCTGCAAAACGTCAAAGACAGCAGGTGAATCAAAAGAAGCAGCAGTCCTCTAACAAAAAGATTTGTCAAGTCACGAAGAAAGCACCGGGTAAGAGTACAAAAACATTCATAAGAAATATGTGTAGTAAAAAAAATATTACTACAGAAAATGTTTCAGTCCATAAAAAGAGAAGCAATTCAAATGGAAAGGAAAGGCCAATCAAAAATGTTACTGTTAGAGCAAGAGATAACTCTGTGCATGATAGTAGAAGGAAACAACAGTTTAGGGACATTCGTAAACGAATGGTCCGCAACAGGATAATTGGCAATTTGTTAAAAAATATTAAGAAAGGTCAACAGAAAGTGGTTTTTTATAAGAGAAAAAAAAAGTTGAGAAAGTTATTGATCAGGCATTTGAAATTAAACGTAAGTTATTTATTTTGATAATCAATAGAATTAGGAAGCTAAACAAGGCAATTTATGATTTCAAAAGAAATAGTAGATGGAAGAGAATAGTTAATCGTAGTAATTTTTGTGAAGTTTTTTCTGGAGAATGGATGCATAGTTCAAGCTGTGAGGCATTTTTTAATGAGGAGAGTTATTTCCAGGATAATGATTTGGTGCATGCAGTTGACACCAGTGGTCGTGCTTATGAAGTGAAAGATGGTTGTCCAGTTGAAAAAGAAAAACTTGTGACAACAGAGACAGAAAAGGTGTTAGGTAATGAGGTTTTAGGAAGACGTGCTAAGGGTCCTGTGTACACCTGGAAGTGTAGTAGTATTTGTAGTGTGCGACAGGATTCCATCAATTTGCTTTGTGATTTTGTACGGTCATTTAATAAGAAAAGTTTGAAGCAGAAAATAAGGTTGTTGCAAGAATTAGATCCTTGCAGAGTGAGAGAAGTGACAGGTTTGCATGGTCATTCACTGGCTTGTCTTTCCAGGAGAGTATGCCAGAGTGTTTTTCATCATTTCAGGATGCTAGCAGTGAATCATAATAAAGTGAGGAAATTAGTTAGAATGTTGTATTATGCTAAGAGTCCAGCAATTATGCTTAAACAATTATGCGCTGCTCTTTTGCATGGTTCTGAAATAGATGTGAAGAATATATGTGAAGAAATTGAGTTTTGTTACTTTGGAAGTAAAGAGGAGAATGTTGAAATTGACCAAGAAGAAGCGGGTAATGTGGAAGATAGTGTACAGGTTTCCAGTACAGATAATTTCCAGAGGGAAATTGTCACATTTCAGGTCAAATCAAGTGAGAGGCCAAATTTCACTTGTGTGTGTTGTCGACGCACTTATTATAAGAATCAGACTAAGTTAGTGGATTTATATGCAAAAAGTGAAAGGGAAAATAATAGTGAATGGAAGGATTTTGCAACATACTTGATGGTAGAAAATTGTTTTGATTTGGGATTGGATCAACGTGTGTGTACTTATTGTTGTTGCAAATTAAATCAAAACCAGATGCCTGCTAGAGCAGTTCATAATAATCTGGAATTGGTTGAGATTCCTTCTGAATTGAAGGATTTAAATACTTATGAATCTATTTTGATTCAAAGTATCCATCCCTTTCAGGCTATTGTAAGAATGGAGCCAAAGACAGGGAAATTGCCTCCATCAGATTTACAGAGAGGATTAAAGGGAAGAGTTGTTTATTTGCCTCTAGATTTGAAGAAAAACATTAACACAATTGGAGTAGAAAAAGTGGAAGAGGAACCTCTGGTTATCTTAGTTAATGGGGTTCCGACAAAGAATAAGAAAATATGGCAAGATTTAGTAGATGTTAGGAAAGTTAAAAAGGCAACATTGTATTTGAAAAAAAATAATAAATACTATAAGAATGTATATGTTGCAGAAGAGGAAGTAAGTGAGGAAGAGGATAGCGATTTGTGTGCTGGTCAAATTGAGAAAGTAGAACCCTCTACTAGTGAAGAAATATATGAACATTATAGTGTTCATCCTTTGCATTCCAAGGAAGTCATGGGGAATGCTATTGAGTTGTTTCAAATGAAACAAGCCAAAGGGAGTCCCATTAGTGTTTGGGAGGAAAGTTTGGAAGCTCGGTGTTTCCCACAGCTTTTTCCAACAGGTCAGGGAGGAAGATATGATGAGCGACCTCATCAAATTCCTGCTTCTGAATACCGGACTTTGCGATTGTATGCAGGAGATGCTAGGTTTCGACAATGCATTCCTTATTTGTTTCATCTCCTGTTTGAAAGCGATCTGTCTGGACTGTCATATGCAGTGAACCACATCTTGAAAAGTGGTATACACATGCAAAACATCTCGGCAAGTGACTTTATGGATAAAGTCAATGTCCAAGACAGTATTTTGGATTCTCACCTGATTAATCTCATGGCGTGTCAGCGTGGTACTAATGAGAACTGGTACCGTCGTCATGGTGATTTAAAATGTATGCTGAGGAACTTAGGTACTCCCACATGGTTCCTCACTCTGAGCTGTGCCGAGTATGGCTGGGAAGACTTACTTGAATTTCTACGAGAGGCAAATGCTAACGTAGATAACATCGAATTCAAGACACCCGGAGAACTGTGCTCTTTGGATCCAGTCAATGTATGTAGGTACTTCAATCATAGATTTGAAGCTATGATGTCTTTCATCATGAATAAGAAGAATCCACCTCTTGGAGAGGTGTTGGATTTCTTCTGGAGAAAGGAGTACCAAGCAAGAGGTGCTCCTCATATACATATGTTGCTGTGGATCAAGGATGCACCTAAATTTGGAACGGATCCAGAAGACTCAGTGATGAGTTTCATCCAACAGTATTCTACGTGTGCTGTTCCAAACGCAAAGGAGAAGAAAAGCCTAAGAGAAAAAGTTCTGCGTTTCCAAAGCCATCGATGTGGAAAGTACTGCCGTCGTAAATTCCAAAACAAGGACAAGTTCTACACCAAATGTCGTTTCGGCTTTCCACGACCGGTGATTTCTAAAGGAAGAGTAAACAGTTTGATGTCTTCGCTGCGACATAATGTCATGAAGAAATCACCTACAAACACATACAATTTGAAGAGGAACGAAGAGTCCAAGTATATCAACGACTACAACCCGGTGATTTTGTCCATGTGGAATGCTAACATGGATATACAGTTTGTGGCTGATAACTGTATGGCTGTGGCTCGGTATGTGACGTCTTACATCACCAAAAAAGAGAAGACAGAATTGAAGGATATGTGGGAGGACATTTCCCATGAAAAGAGCCTCAGCAAGAAGTTGTACAGTTTCAGTCTGAAGATGTTGTCGCATCGAGAAATTGGAGCTTACGAATGCTCTGACCGGTTGTCTTCAGCAAGTCTCTATGCCAAGTCCAGGAGTATCGTTTGGGCGAGTCTTGGTCTTGCTGCAACGCGTAATCGAGTTCTGAAACCTGTGCGGGAAATTGAGTATTTGGCGGAAAAGGAGCCAAACAGTACCGACATTTTGAAGACCAACATGTTGGATACATATTATCCAAATAGAAGCAGTCACCTCGACAATGTTTGTCTGTATGAGGTTCTTCAAAATTACATATTCAAGAGGAACATCAAAGAAGATACTGAGAAAGGAGTGTATGCTGTAATAGGAAGTGAGGGATGTCTGGTCAAGCAAAGAAAATGCCACTTGGTAAACCATCGAAAATTGAGTGGCGAATCTCCTGAAAAAAAGGAGTTTTTCTATTTAGCACTTTTGCAACTTTTCAAGCCTTGGCGTGCAGAAGAGGAACTGCTTGGAGATTTCCTCTGTTACGAAGACTCTTTCAATGCCGCCAAGGAGACCATAGAATGTCCTGCTTTTCCCAAATATGTAGAAATGTTGAATGCGGAAATTGAGCAGGAAGCAACGATTGCAGCCGAGATAGCCAGAGACAGTTCTCAGGACAGTCAGAGTTCTGCTTCATTGAGTCAGGATCCACTAGGAGGACCTGTTATCGAAAATGAAGCTGCCACTGCCATGAATGAAGTGGAAAGAGCCATGGCACATGCTCAGGAGGATACGGTTAACTTAGAAGAGTTGGAAAGACAACTCAACGTTGAGCAGAGGAAAATATATGACGAAGTTACCATGCAAATTGATCATGGATTAAGTCATGACAAGAAAGAGTGCTCATGTACGTCGTTGAAGCCTGTCCGACTGTACGTGAGTGGAGAAGCGGGAACTGGAAAAAGTTTCCTCATTAAAGCAATTTCATGCTATTTGCAGGAAAGGACAGAGTCATCGCTGTCTTGTGTTGTCACCGCTCCAACTGGACTGGCAGCACATAACATTAAAGGGATTACTTTACATCGTTTACTGATGCTGCCAGTGGAGCATGACAACAAATTACAATATCACAAGCTATCTGGAGATGCTTGTTTTGAAGTTTCAAGAATCTTGAGGAAAATGAAACTTCTTATCATTGACGAAGTAAGCATGGTTTCCAATGTCATGCTTGCCTTTGTGCATTTGAGAATGCAAGAAGTTCTCAAAACAGAGTATGATGTGTTATTTGGTGGCAAACACATCATTGTTTTCGGAGATCTTTTGCAGCTGACACCAGTGAAAGGGCAACCTGTGTTCAAAATGCTCACGCATGAAGATACCAGGAAGTGCCTAGGCAGCATTGGCAACGTCAATATATGGTTAAACTTCAATTATGCTGAACTGCATGAAAATATGCGTCAGGCGAAGGATAAAGTTTACAAGACTATTCTACAAGATGTTAGAATTGGAAAAGTGACCGAGCATGGGAAAGAAGCTTTACATGCACGATTACTGTCAAATTTATTTCCAGAACAAGATGTTGTGCCTGAGAATATTTTTCAGAAAATTACTGATAAGAAATCTGGAATATGTTTGATGCCAACTCTTGCAGAATGTGCCAAATTCAACAACAAAATGTTGCATTTAGAAAAGCAAGAGATTGTGAAACTGGAAGCTATTGACAGAGTAGAGCATATGGGATCAACAATTATTTTGTCTGAGAATCTGAAAACAAAATTGGATTCATTAGAGAAGAGTATATCTAAAACTGCAGGTTTTGAAAAGACTCTGAATGTGTGCTTGAACTGCCGTATAATTTTAAGAAGGAATTTACATGTTGAAAGAGGTCTGGTAAATGGATCAATGGGTAATGTTGTTGATTTTGTAAAATACAGAAATAGAGATGGAATTGAATTTTTAAAAATAAAATTTGATGGCATTGAGGAAGTACAGCTAATTGGTCGTTGCTCTGCTAGATTTTTGCTTGTAAAAGACTTATATGTTCGCCGTAAGCAGTTTCCTGTTTGCTTGGCATATGCGGTGACAATCCATAAATCGCAAGGTTTAAGTGTAGACTGTGCATTGGTGAATATTGGCAGTTCTGTGTTCAAGGAGGGTATGGCATATGTGGCATTGTCACGAGTTAGAACTTTATCGGGATTGTACTTGATTGAGTGTGATGTCACAAACATTTGTGCGGATCTAGATTGTGTTAAGGAATACAATAGGTTAAGAAGAGAGTATGCGCCACATTTGCCTCAGTATCCTTTGTTTGAGAAACGTGTGGTAGGCCGGAAACGAAGAAATGTGACCAATACTGGGGAGGTTGTAGCAAAAAGACGAAAAGTCGATGAACCTAAAATTACAAGCAGAAACAAAAAGGATTCTGTTGAAGATGTTGTTGGTTTTCAATTTGAAAACAGTTCTGGTGTCAACTGCTATGCTAATGTAGTGGTTAATGTTTTGTTTTCTCTAGAAAATGTAAAAGAAGAGATTGTGGTCAATTCTGATCAAAGATTTTGCAGTTTGTTAAATTCTGTGTTAGAGAAATGTAGCACTGATAGAACAAACATAGAAAGTGTGTCTGAAATTCGAAATCTGTTAGACAGATGTTCAGGCCAAACACAATTCTCTCAAAATATTCAGCAAGATTGTCAGGAGTTTTTAATGTATATGCTTGATGTATTGCATGCTGAAGGTGTAGATGTAGATCAGCTGTTTGGGCTTTCTTATCAATGGCAGCATGACTGCGAGAACTGTATGGTATCAAGTACTACTAGTGTAGACTCAGAAAGATTTATATATTTAACTTTGCCAGACAGTAAATCAGTCTCCTTTAATAAGCTAGTAAAAGCAGCTGATCACAACATGGAGTGTAGCCAATGTAAATCTGAAATCATGTCCACATTATTTATACGAACATATGGCCAGTATGTCATTTTAATGTTCCAACGATGTAGGCCTGATGGAACAAAATTGACAACTTTAATTAAAAATTTTGTAGCTTCGCAGTTGTCAATATCAGGAAGGACTTTTGTAACTGCAGCAATTATATATCATGACGGCCCTTCAATGACATCAGGACATTACACAGCTTATTTAAAGTCTAGAAATGGCTGGTCATTCTGCAACGATTCTGTTTTAATTTTCAAAAAAAAATTGCCGTATGACCTTAAAAACTCTTACCTGGTGTTTTTAAAACCAAAATTTTAGGGAAATAATCTCGGGATGTGCTCTGTGGAATTTCAAGAAGTTCTAATGGCTCCTACACAATTTGGCCTTGAGGATAAGTGTAGTTCAGAGACATAACTTCTAACCATAAGACTGGACGTCATGGAGAAATAAGTGCACTTTGAATGAGTTCAGAAAAACTATTTCTTTTTATAAGCTAATTGAAGCAGCCAATCAAAACATAGAGTAGAGGGAATGTAAGTCTGCAATGCTGTCTACTGTTTTACATTGCTTTGTGATTGAAAGTGATGTAGAGAATTAAATAATTGTAGTAGTCATAGAGTTAGTGTAAGTCTGCTTCATAGTAAGCAGTATCAGTGTCATAGGAAATGTAGAACATGACTGAGCAAGAAGGGGAAGATATTACTATTCCTGGATTGTGAAAATGATCTTCAACATTTTAATTCTGAAAGTTGCAAAAATGCCAAATGACGGGATTGGCTTACAAGAAATCCAAGAGTTATAAATGGCTCTGACAAGATTTGGCCTTGTGGAAACTTGTGGTAGAGAGCAAGAAGTCATATATTGCATGTAACATGTTTTTAAAAACGATGGAGATTTTCTTTCAGAAAGTGGCGGGCTGAAAGTAATAACAGCACAAAAGAGTGTAAGCTGTTCATAGGACATCCTTTGACGTCATGGAAAGTAAGTTAACTTTAAGGAGTTCTGAATTCTGATTTGTTATGTTGTATGGGTTTTTTAAACACAATCATTTTGATTGTGTTTTTTTCCCCGCTGTTATATGATGAATACCTTCAAGTCACTGTTTTTAGTGAATTTTGATACATTCTGAGAACAGCAAAAATAAACCATTTAACATGTATAATTAATTCTGTACTGTTTGCATTTATGATGTATATGTAGAACTGTGTAGGAGGCATGGAGAAGGTGAGGCTTCTGTAAGTGTCAAAGTTGTTGCATGCAGTGCTGCACTTCTGCGTATTCTTTCATATGCTAGACTACATCTGCACAATGAGATACCTAAGCAAAGGAAACACAAGTGATGTGATTGTGAAATGAGCAAAATAAATTGCACGTATTTCATTTACATCACCTGTGTTTCCTATCATTACGAATCACATTGTGCAGATCAAGTTTAGGTCTGTCCAGGGAAACATAGGAGGTTTGGACTTTGTTCAAGACTGCAGTGGACATGACTCACTTCATTGGTAGACCTTCACATATATTATGTCCTCTATTCTCTTCAACAACTCGAAATTTCATCTGCAACCCTGAGTAGGCCTCACCTCAAACAAACCTCTGGATAGGAGACATCTTATTGGCATCCTGAAGCAATTATTTAAAATTTTAGTGTCTTGCGACACTTTTCTGAGGCAACAGCAATGCAAAAGATGCACCATGTTTTAAGATAGGCCTCACTTCATCTGCATCAAGATACTGTTAGTTTAAAATGTATATCTTTAGGACTGTGTAGGGGGCCTGGAGAAGCAGAAGCTTCTGTAAGTGTCAAAGTTGTTGAAAAACTGTTTGTCCTTCAATCTTTTCCCTTGTCTTTTGTAATTTTTAAATACATGTTTTAATATTTTTCAAATGTTTGTTCTCTCTTTCACAGATTGAAAGTATAAAAACAAAAAGTGAGTAATTTAACGACAATTATAAGGTAAATGTTTTGTACTCTTTTCGTTACATTTCTATCACATTTAACTACTATTAGTTCCACTGCTCTCTTTTTTTTTCTTTCACTTCGTTATCTATTTTGTTTTTCACAATTATACCCTCTTCCGTCTTTTCTTCGGTAAATAGATCTATTAAACAGTATCTCTTCTTTACTCCCTATAGCTGTCTTTCTTTTAACATCACTCTCTGTTTACTTTCCTTATACTTACTCTTTTTTTTTTTTTTTGGTTAGCTCCCGGTCCGCGTACCGGGAAGCTAACCGGGAAGCGAACCAAAAGAAATAGAGCTTGCCAGAGTGCTAAACATTCTAGCAATTTTTTTTGAAAGGGAAGGTATTTCTGAAAAGAACTTTTTTTTTATATTTTTGTTGTTTTATATTTTTTTTTATTTTTTGAACATTTTTTGTTTTTTTTTGTATTTTTTGAACGATTTTATATTTTTTTTGGTTTTTTTGGGGGGGGGGAAACAACAAAAAACAGGCATTGAAAAGGGCTCAACAGGAGCAAAAAAAAAAATTACTGGGGGCGGTTAGGGCAATTATGATGTTCATAAGCCAGGTTGATAGCATTTATGCTCATATTGCCACATGCTAACAACGCACGACAGTGCATACAAGTGTGTATCATGTGGCCAAAATTTTCTTGTATGTTTGGCACAGTTTCCCGTGCCTCTGCTGGTGTCAATGAAATTGATATTCTTGATCTGGCCACAGGAGTTGATGTTGGATTTTCCTGCAAATCCCGTATTTCCGCCCGGCTATAATTGAGTGGATGCTTCCTGGTCATGTGCCTGTGCATAGTATGGTTCCCATAACTATATTTCTTATCCGTCCCTCTGGATAATTGTTCTTTGCAGATGAGGCAGGTGACATACCTCGCATTCACTTTTTTTTGGCCAGGAGGGATCGAATAAAACTGCCAGATGAAACTGGCTTTCTTATGGGAAACCCGGGGCACCTCTTCTAAGAACTGTGGTTCTTCTCCCTCCTCTTCCTCCATTTCTTCCTCTTCCTCCTCAGTGTTGGTCATGACCTGGGGAGGTGGTCCTCTCTTCCCATGAGGAGGTGGAGGTGGTGGTGGGGGTGCACCAGCTGAAGCAACTACTGAAGCCATTTCTGATATAGTAATAAAGGTCTTCCTCTCACAATGATGAAAGTCAGAGTGAGGAAAGAAGGAGGGGTTTTCATCATTTGGGAAAAACAATACTTCTCAACCAATGAAAAGTGTTATTTTTAGGTCACCTGACCTAGCCTTACATCATTATGAAACCAAAAGTGAAATGAACCAATGAAAAGTTTTATTAACAAGTCACATGACCTCTCACGCTCATGTTACGCGCTGCGGAACGCGCCCCGGTTAGCTTCCGGGTCGCTGCGCTTCGCGCCTCGGTCCGCGCCCCGGGGCACTTCCGGGTGCGCTAACGCGGTACGTCACAAGACGCATTACGCGGCAACGCGATACGTCGCGCTTTCGCGACGCGACGCGGATCGCTTCCGGGGAGCTGCGTTTCGCGCCTCGGTCCGCGCCCCGGGGCACTTCCGGGTGCGCTAACGCAGTACGTCATAAGACGCATTACGCGGCAACGCGATACCGTCACTATGTTGATTTCTTACCGGTTCGCGGACCGGGTCGCGGCATCAATTTGAGCTAACGGAAAGCTTCCCGGTTCGCGGACCGGGAGCGAAACAAAAAAAATATTTAAAAAAAATTATTAATAAACATATAAAATATATTTTTGGATTTAAAGAAGAATACATTTTACAGCTATAGATATTAGCTTTTAAAAAACCAATGAAATTCACTGAAAAAACCATAGGTTATAGACCATATATAGTTAGGAATTAGCATTTACAAAACCTTGAAAATTCACTGAAAAAACCATAGGTTATACACCATATATAGTTAGGAATTAGCATTTAAAAAACCTTATTTTACTCACACAAAACCACTGAAATTCCATATATAGTTAGTTGTACTAACTATATATCGCGCACCCGCAATCCACTGCTGATCATGTCACATATTACATCATTCATGACATGGTCAGTGACATCACTGATGACATCACTGATGACATCTCAAATGACATCACTGATGACATCACTGATGACATCTCAAATGACATCACTGATGACATCACTGATGACATCTCATTTGACATTACTGATCACATCATTGATGACATCATTCATGTGATAATACGATGAACCTCTTCAGACTCTAATATAACCTTAGCTACACTCAGTGTAAACACAGACTCACAGATTTTCACTCATCCATGAAGTTACACACACACCTAGTCAGTCATGCAAACAATCAATCACACCTCCATTTTCACAACTATACAGTTATACACACCTTACTTATTCAAACATATACTAAAACATATTTACTCACTTATACAATCCTGGATACAAGTGCACAATGATCCATACAGCCACTCACACATTCACTGGCTCTTATGCACAGTTATTTATATATGTCAACTCTCACATGTACTGTATTTTACATATGTACTTACTTTGACATGTAGCACTGAGATATCTATTCACTCACCAATACAGTCATGCACACAGTCAACCGCCCATACAGCTGTTTCCACATGCACTTTTGAACCCATACATCTATGCACAGAGCCATACACCTCCCAGCCACCCACACACACACTCAGTCTCCCATACAAATGCTTGGGCAACCAATCAATAACCCATATAGTTACTCATATAGCTACTGATCAACACATGCAGCAGTTTACAGAACAACAGACATAATGATGCACAAATTAAGACAGTTTAGTCACTAACCCATGCACTCAGTGAGACACATTTAACCACTCACTCATACAGTCAGTCATGCACCTACTAAATTCTTCATCCAGACACGTATACATCCACTCATTCTTAAATATGTAAGACATATTTTAACTTTACAGAAAAATACAGTCACTGGATGTTGTCATCAGTGATGTCATCAGTGATGTCATTTGAGATGTCATCAGTGATGTCATCAGTGATGTCATTTGAGATGTCATCAGTGATGTCATCAGTGATGTCACTGACCATGTCATGAATGATGTAATATGTGACATGATCAGCAGTGGATTGCGGGTGCGCGATATATAGTTAGTACAACTAACTATATATGGAATTTCATTGGTTTTGTGTGAGTAAAATAAGGTTTTTTAAATGCTAATTCCTAACTATATATGGTGTATAACCTATGGTTTTTTCAGTGAATTTTCAAGGTTTTGTAAATGCTAATTCCTAACTATATATGGTCTATAACCTATGGTTTTTTCAGTGAATATATATATATATATATATATATATATATATATATATATATATATATATATATATATATATATATATATATATATATATATATATATATATATATATATATATATATATATATATATATATATATATATATATTCGAACCAGCTTCCCATCCACCTCCAATAGCTGGACACAGAAAACGGCACACCAGGAAAATCCAGCACAAATCCTATATAGTGGAATTCCACTGGCATAACGTATCTATACCCGTAGATACTGCAGATTATATCTCATGATCCTTGGGAACTCCCTGGGTTCAAGGATTGTGTATTTTGAGATGGATGCTCCCCTCTCTCGTAGAATTATATATTCAGGGGAGTTAGATGTTCTAGTGCAAACATGGTGGCTAGCCTTATGTTCAAGTGCTCACGATCAAGGATGAGGAAGTGATGACATTTTAAGTGTGAGTGTGAAACGCGTCGTCCTTGTTCCATAAGTGCACAATAAAGGATTTGTGCTGGATTTTCCTGGTGTGCCGTTTTCTGTGTCCAGCTATTGGAGGTGGATGGGAAGCAGGTTCGAATAGAGTGTGGCGGCTGCTGCCACCAACTGCGCCAGCGTTGTGAGGCCGAGGATCGTTTTTGCAGCAACTTGGTGAAATATATATATATATATATATATATATGGTGGTTGCCAGTAGGTAGTTATAGTTAGAACCTATTTTCCATAGGAAATCCTCAACATTCTATTTGGAATAACTTTGGCGCCGGTTGACGAATCTTTGTGAAATATTCAAAACTGGTGGCCCGCTCCCGTCCACTCCTATCCTGAAAGTCTCTGGGTGATTCGTCAAGCGGGGGCTGAGAAAAAAGGGGGTCCCAAAACATGTTTTTCCCATGTAATTTTCCATAGGAACATTTCATTGCAGCTATAGCCCAAACTGCTGAATGGAATTACACCAAATGTTCTATTTCATTAAAAAAAAATCTGACATGCAGACTGAAACGTGTACTTTCAATACCAGCAGCAGACTTCCCTGGTGAGCAGTAGCTTTACTACAGTGATCTAATGAGCAGCTAGAGTGCTAACATTCAGAATTCATGGCAAATGTGTGACACATCTGAATGCCTTCTTGATGGGACCAAAGTAGAAAATTATAAGTATTTCCTTCTGAGGAGACTGTAGTAAATGAGGAAATTAGGAAACTTCATAACAAATAAGTATCCCAAGATGGCCGCCAGAGACAAAAGAGCCCAAATGTAGCACAAATATCATCCAGATGTAGCCCAATGACAGGATGTCCCAGAGTGTTCTAAAGAACAACTAGAGCGCTAACAGTCTTACTTATGACAAAAGTATGGAACACCTGAAGTCATCTTGATTGGAATAAAGTGGTAACACTTAAAACATTTAATTGACTTTTTTTTATTTTTTTTTATTTTAGACATTAGTACAAGGTTTATTAAAAATAGCTTATACCAACCTAAAGTTGTGTATATCAACAATAATTCATTTTTTTATTTTTTTTAACCATATTTTTATTTTTGTTTGATTACACATTGTATCACATACATTATACATATATTATACATTTGTCAAATAATTTTAAATTTATACTTAACCACATCTGGTTTGATGAGACTACTCCTATTATGCAATACAAAAGGGAAATAATAAAATACATTACACAATATCCACCTGGGCGTGTGATTTACAAGTGTCTGTATTTCCTAAACCATTTCAAAACAAATAAATTACTATATTGCATGGTCTCTTTCCATTTCGCAATTGGCTCCCAAATTTGTAATCCTAACTTTCTTCCCCTTTTCCCCTTGCGTAAGTATATTGCCTTTTCCAAATTATACATGCCTAATAAATTTGAAAGCCAAGTTTGCATTACTGGGGGGGTCTTATCCAGCCATGCTCTTGCTATTGACAGCCTTAATACTGCGGTGGCAATAAACATAAATTCTTTATAGGTATAATCTTCTCCCATATCCCTCCCCAGCAATATTAACAGCGGTGTCAATTGAACTCGTATTCTTAAAGTATTACCCATAAATTCTTCTATATTTTTAATCATAGTGTGTAGCTGGGGGCAGGTAGCAAACATATGGACAATATATGCATCTACAGCATTACAGCGAGGGCAGGTGGTACCAGTCGAACCTCCCCATTTAGCTATTCTAGCCGGTGTGTGATACAGCGAAAACAGAGTTTTATAGTGTTGAGATTGGAGGGGACCCGAGCATAAAATGGTACGCCCCAGGTCAAGTGATTCCACAAAATTTTCAAACCCCCCCCCCCAGTTTTTCAACCCATGTGTTACTAAATTTATCCATGTCATCCACCTTCCCTTTTGCAAGACTTGCATAAAAAGATCTTATCGTACAATCCTCTCCTAATACTATTTTCTCCAGTATTTCATTTCAACTAAAGCCCGCTTATTGCTGAGAAAGCTCCTTATCTGTAGAAATTTTAAAAAATCCCTACTTGCAACACCATATTTGCGGGTTAAATCTTCAAATTGGACAATCCCCTCTTCATCCATTAAGTCCCTAATCTGTATTATCCCTTTTTGCGCCCATCCAGCCATTATTAAATCAGCGAAGACTTCCGCCGGGAAAGATTTGTTCTTATATAGCCTGATATACCTATTATATCTTCCTAGGTTCGGCTTTTTTAAAAAAGCATTCCATATCTTAACTGCTGCTTCTACGGTCTTAAATCTAGTCCTTTTGTAGTACCCAAATTCTACACAATTTAATAAACAATTTTCTGTCTCGACCCCCAACACTGCAGAATACACTTCCGTGGACATGGTCGTAACTCTTTCCTCGAGTCCACCACCCCTGATTAGTCCCTGCATGTACTGTAATGCTGCTGCCATATGGTACATTCTAAAGTCAGGGGCCCCCCACCCCCCTCTCTCTCTTGGAAGGGTCATATAACGATATGCACGCCGGGTCTTCCCATGTGCCCAAATAAATCTATTCAATACATTCTCTAACAAATTAAACCATTTAACTTCAAAAACCAAAGGAATAGTTCTAAAAAAATAAAGAAATTTGGGCAGTATCAACATTTTTATTACATAAGTGCATCCCAACAGGGAAAAATGAAGATTGTTCATTCTCTCTAAGTCACTCTTTACCTTCAAAATTAATGGAGCCATATTACTCTCAACTATTACTCTCAAGTCCGCCGATAGTAAAACCCCCAAATATACTGCCGAGCTAACCACTCTGTTATCATTGCACCTTATATATGTATTCTTTTGGCTCTGTTCAAACTATACCCAGATATCTGCCCAAACATTAGGGCCTCCGCTTTTACCTCTTTTATCGCTAAGGTAGGGTTTGATGTTAGAATTGCTACGTCGTCTGCGTATGCTAGTGTCTTCACTATACAATTATTTACTTTTATTGGTGGTATATCCACATTAGATTCAAAACGCCGCAGTAACGGCTCCAAATATAGCGCAAAAAGTAGAGGTGAGGAAGGACACCCTTGCCTGGTCCCCCTAGCAATGTTAATTTTTTGAAATTGGACAGCACCCTTCACAAGTTATACACCATTGCAGGACAAGTGTTGAAAAAGAACATACAGATATGTAGAGTATTGGTTTTCCCAAATGTGCACAGAATACACACAGTCTTGTAATTTTGATTTTCTTTCTTTTATTCGGTTTTTATTCTTTCTTTTCTTTTTTTGATAGTTGCGAATAGCCGACGGGTTTCGTCCGTTGCCGGACTTCTTCAGGGCTTAAAACAATTTTTTCTGATTTCGTTCTTCACATGTGTACCGGTCAGGTTTTCCGAGGACTTTCTATTGTCAATTGGTAGGTCATAGGCAGGATTACAAATCCTAGTGCCAATCAGTAAGGACAGAGGACAAGATCAGGCCCGCCGTAAGGTCAAAGTACTGGAACGTCCAGGAGCATCGCGTTGTGGCCTTCTGGTTCCCCCTAGCAATGTTAACTGCAGCTGAGAGCCCTCTGTTAACTCTAATTCTAGCAGTGGGGGTGATATATAAGGCCTGTATAGCTTTTATAAACGTATCCCCTATCCCGCACCACTTCATAACATACCACAGATAATCCCAAGAGACCCTGTCAAACGCCTTCTCAGCGTCAAGAAAAAGCACTGCAACAGGGTCTCCTAAGACATCGGCGGCATCGAGGATGGTAACTACAGTCCTAACGTGTTGGGTTGTCCCTTTCCCAGGTATAAACCCGTGCTGGGTGGGGGTTACCAATTGTTCAATATTTTTTGCCAATCTTTTTGCCAGTCTTTTTGAATATATTTTTACATCTGAGTTCATCAGTGTTATGGGTCTATAAGACCGTGGTGCTTCTGGTGGTTTACCTTTTTTTTAAATAACGATAATATTAGCTCCGCCCCAGGATTCCGGAATAGATACCCCTAGTTGTGCTTGCGTCAATGTATAAAACATATCTGCAAGTAGCACATCCCTAAATATTTGGTAAAATTCAATTGGTATTAGGTTTGGTCCTGCTGCTTTCCCCGCTGGTAAACTTCCGATGGCAGACTCTAGTTCTTCTAGCTGGAAAGGGCCCTCCTTTATCTCACAGTCTTCTTCGGGCAATATCGGAGGTAAAATATTCAAGAAATAATTTTCAATATTTGCCGGACTTGCTATATACTCTGGGGTATATAATTCTGAGTAGAACCTTCTAAAAACTTCCCTTACTAAATTAGGATCTATTACCACATTCCCCTGTCCATCCCTTATCTCTTTTATTATTGCTGCTGCTGCTTTCTGCCTAGTTCTTATTGCTAATACTTGCCCTATTCTCTCACTATATTCGTATGTTCTTTCCTTTTTCGTTAAATAATTGTCTGCCACTTTCCTGGCCAATCCTTCAACAGCTTCGGCTTTCAATGCTATGATTTTAAATAAATGTTCTTCCAGTGGTAGCTTCCGTACAATAGCCCTACTCAAGCTATCTTCCTCTCTTAGTAGCTCTTTTTCTGTTTGTTTTCTCTTATCCCTTTCCCTCTTCTGCCTTGCCAAAAGAAAACTCATAGTTTCTCCCCTTACTCCAGCCTTAAACGTGTCCCAGACCACCCCTGGGGTTGCTGTCCCTCTATTAACTTCCCAGAAGTATTGTATCCATGGAACCATATGCTCCCTATATGTGATATCTTTTAGTAAAGCTCTCTCGAAGGACCATTGCGAGGGTATTCTTTGTATTTGAGTAATTTTAAGCGTACAAATCAGCGGACTATGGTCTGATATAACCCGTGGGAGTTTTTCTATATGTAAGCCAGGAAGTAGGGTAGTAGACGTTAAGAAATAATCCAGTCTGACCATTACTTTGTGTGGTGCGGAGTAAAAGGTACTCCCATCCAGATGTGGGTGTAGCTTTATCCATGGATCAACCAAGGTATTGTGAGACACCATAGCAGCTAGTGCTTTATATACCTTCTTCTTCCTTCCCTGATATGACCCCCCCGGACTGTGTAAACAAACTCTCTAGATCGTGTATATTAAAATCCCCACAGCACACTATAGGCTCGGGCCACTGAGCCAACTCAATATCTAAGAATTGGAACACCTCTGGGTCATCTTCTGTGGATCCTTAAACTGAGACAATAGTTATTGTCTGTCCCCTAAATTTTATTTCCACAATCACCCATCTACCCCGTTTATCTTCCTTCTTTCTCACAATAATCACGTCCCTACCTTTTCCCAAAATTGCTACCCCTCTAGTCCTGGTACCCTGTTTAGTACTTGCGAGAACAGTGAATCCTAATTGCTCCAAAAGATAAGTCTTACTCTCTTCTATATGCGTCTCTTGCAGACAAATTAAATCCAAACGCAGGGTTTTTAAATATTCCGCCACTTTCATCCTCTTATTCATGTCGTTGAGACCACAAACATTAATTGTTGCTATCTTACACGCCATTGCGAAAGTTGTTGAAGGATGTACCTAATAAGACCAATTTTTTTAAGCTCATCAACCAATATATAGGCATACCATGAATTCTAGACAGATGACAATGTGTTAAATCATATATTGAAACAAAAATTGTTGTTACTGTTTTTTTCCCCTCCCCCTCCCCTGAGCCCACCCCCTCCACCCCTTGACTCTCCCCTGTCCCCCCTCTCCCCTCTCCCCCCTTTTTACAGGCAAATAGGTCAAAGGACCTATGTGTGCCTGCATTAGGTTGCGCTAGTCGCATCCCTCTCTCGCTTAGACTTTATATGTATGCTATACTGCTCATTCACCCTTTTAGCCTTCTACCTGAGGTCTACTAGCAGTGATTGATATAAGTTCCCATGCCACACCAGTTCTAACCTTCCTTCTTCTTTTTCATCTCTTCCAGGAATAGTTGTGCTTTAATTTCGGATGTGAACATCCAAGGTTTACCCCTCACGATCACCTTAAGCCTAGCAGGGAATAAGAGATATGCCTCCACACCTAGGGCCTGAAAAGGGGAGATCATCTGCCGTAGCTTCCATATCCTCTCTATAGTGGCATGGCAGAAATCAGGCCTGGCAAAGAAGGTTACGCCTTCAAATGTCCTCCTATTATCAGGTCTAGCCATACTGATAATCTCTTCTCTGAGCAGAAAGTTTCCTACATTTATTAAGATAGCCCTTGGGAGTTTTCCCTGCCCATCACCCCCATCACCCCCTGCACCACCCGAGCCATGGGCTTTCTTCATTGTAAATGGGAACCTATGTGCTCTCTGTATCTCCCTATCCCACTGCCACTGGGATTCTCGGAAAGCCCCCTTGAATAGGTTAACCACAAATTGCCTGGCGTCCTGCCCTTCTGTCCCTTCTGCCACACCCAGTAGCCTGACGTTATTCCTCCTCTGCCTGTTTTCAAAGTCCTCCATTTTCCAACACATGTCCACCGCTAGCTTCTCCTGTTCTGATTTGAATATCTGCCAGCTTCCAACGTCTTCTTCCAGTGTTCTAGTACGCTCCTCCACCTCTGTTACTCTGTCCACTATCCCATCGTAGAGCTTGTTGACTTTCCTCAAAGTATTCTGTATTTGCTTTGTGGCCTGTCTTGCTCTTCGAGATTCTGCCCTGGCCTCCCCTTGCATCTGTTTGAGAATGCTAAATAAATTTTCAAAAGAATCCTGCTTGGGGGTGGAGGACCACATGTGGCTCCCTCAACACACAATGCTGCTCTGGCATTATCATTATCAGTAACATTATCATCCTCCTGATATACCTGCGATGTCGCAGAATAGTCCCATATCAGTCGTTTCTCTGTGCGTTCGGGAAGA